>NC_057797.1:233341490-233569642 GCF_018294505.1 Triticum aestivum | reverse complement strand
GCCGCCGCCGGTTTTTTTTTTGAAAACTGATTCGGTTTTTTTAGAAAAACCCTAGTTCATTTTTTTAGATCGGTTCGCTAGTTTTCCCGGTTTTTCTATTTAGCGGATTCATCCGTACGTTTGTTTAAACGAACGGTTTTCGCTCGTTAGCTACAGACAACGAACGCTCGTTCGTTAGCCTGTTCGTCAGTTTTCTTTTATCGGATTTTTCCGCGATTATTTTCAATCACGATTTCTGATCCGATTTTCGTTTCAGATTATCTTTTCGCTCATTTGTCGGAATCAGGCAATTCAAGCGCCTAGATCTTCGTCTCGAGACCCTCTTTCTGTTTAAATCAACTTAAACAAGATTTTTCTACTGTAAAATTTGACATTAGTCCAGATTAGTAAACAGATCTTGTTTTCTTTCGCCGTTTGAGTTTCGTTGCTCCGTTTGATTTGATTCTTTTTGCAAACCGGAGTTCTTAAGTTGAACTTTCTGGTCAATCTCTTCTTATTTGAGATTTACCCGTGTTTCTTTGCTTGATTGCTTATCTATGCTATTGTTTGTTTGCGATAGAATTCCCGGAGTGCGAAGCGTGCTACATCGAGTCCCTAGGTTTCGCGGATCGTCAGCAAGGCAAGTAACACATTGATCATACTTTTTCCATACCCAGTTTTATTGCATTAGTTCAGTCCTCAACCATTGCATGATTAGGATGCCATTAACATGTGAGTTGGGAAGTAGTTGATGAGGTAGAACCTATTGCCCTGTTACATTCAAACCCTTGGGAGTTACTTTTACGCGATGCTTATATTGCTATGTTATGCTCGTAGACGTGGTTTGGGTGAGTGAAATCCATGACATATGTGAGATTGTTAATTAATGGTTCAACTTAAGGTGGCAACTTGAATACACATTTGGGTGGATTGAGGCACCTGGAGAACCCAGTGTTGCCTGTATTTTTGGAAATCCCGGGGTTTCGTGTGATTTTCCTATGGACCGCCACCCAGGCTCAAAGGGAACTGAGATGATTCATGCTAGAAACTTCCGTGTGCAGCCACAAGCTATTATGGGCTCTAGCATAGTTGAGTAAGTTACATGAAGCTCTCGAAGAGATAGATCAGCAGGTAGTGGGTTGTAGATTTGGTATGGTCTGCCCGGAGTAGAGAGTTAATGTTTCTAAAAGACTGTGTCTCGGTCATCCGTTTCTCAAACACCATGTAGTGCAAGAAATTCAGCAGAGGCGATCGAGTCTTGTGGGGAAAAGTGTGCAAACCTCTGCAGAGTGTATAAACTAATCATGGTTAGCCGTGTCCCCGATTATGGACAATCTTGAGTATCTAGTACTTGGAGTATCCTAAGTATCCCATCACTTGTAAACTTAATATTGTTGGGTTGATAATTACTTTAATTGGGATTGTGTTGGAGGAACCTTATCAATGATGTTTCAACTACCATGATAGTCAAATAAAATCTATTCCATTGTTGTAGGGAAAAATTGGCTTTTCGCAAAAATTGTAACCATAGAGCTTTCCACCAGCCAAATATGCATGTAGTGATAGTATTATTCTGTTCTTGCTCTACTGTGGTACTTTGCCAGCATATTCCATGTGCTGACCTGTTTTCGGGCTGCAACGTATTATGTTGTAGACCTTTCAGACGAGGAGTAAGGTTCGTTAGGTTGTTGTCGTGCAGCTCAGCTATGCCGTTGGAGTTGATGGACTCACTTTATCTTCCAAGCCTCCCGCTGTTATCGTGTTAGATGGCCTTAAGCCATATTTATTGTAATAAGTTCTCTTTTGAGACATTCGATTTATAAGTGTGTGATTGCTACTCTGTTATAAATCCTCGAGTACTGTGTGTGTCAGCATTACCGATCTAGGAATGACACTAAAGCACAGAGACTTGACCGTTTGAGGTCGGGTCACTACATGGCGGTGGAGGGGCGGGATCCCCTCCGAGATTGGATTTCTCTCTACTTCCTTCTGTTTTTTGCTCTCTCTGTTTCTGGCCTTTCACCATTTCTTCAATTCCCGGAGATCTGTAACTCCGATTGGGCTGAAATTTTATCACGATTTTTATCCAGATATTAGCTTTCTTGCGGCCGAAGAAGGGAAGCAACCGCCTTACGGGGCGGCCACAAGGTCCTAGGACTCGCCCTACCCCCTGGGGCGCGTCCCCTGCCTTGTGGCCCCCTCGGGCATTGTCTCACATTGATTCTTTTTCCCAAAAATCACATATATTCCAAAAACATATCTCCATAAGTTTCCATCGCATTTGGACTCCGTTTGATATGGATTTTCTGCGAAACAAAAAACATGCAACAAAAAACTAGCATTGGGCACTAGATCAATATGTTAGTCCAAGAAAATCATATAAATTGTTGCCAAAATTATGTAAAAGTTGTAGAATATTGGCATGGAACAATCAAAAATTATAGATACGACGGAGACATATCAGCATCCCCAAGCTTAATTCTCGCTCGTCCTCGAGTAGGTAAATGATAAAAAAAGATATTTTTTTATGTGGAATGCTACCTAGCATAATCTTGATCATATAATCTAATCATGGCATGAATATTAAGACACGAGTGATTCAAAGCAATAGTCTATCATTTCACATTAATAGAATAATACTTCAAGCATACTAATAAAGCAATCATGTCTTTCTCACAATAACATGGCAAAATAAAGTTATCCCTACAAAATCATATAGTATGGCTATGCTCCATCTTCATTACACAAAGTATTTCATTATGCGCAACCCCGATGACAAGCCAAGCAATTGTTTCGTACTTTTAATGTTCTCAAGCCTTTTCAACTTTCACGCAATACATGAGCGTGAGCCATGGATATAACACTATAGATGGAATAGAATATGATGGTGGGGGTTGTGTGGAGAAGACAAAAAGGAAGAAAGTCTCACATCAACACGGCTAATCAACGGGCTATGGAGATACCCATCAATTGGTGTCAATCTGAGGAGTAGGGATTGCCATGCAACGGATGCACTAAGATCTATAAGTGTATGAAAGCTCAAACTAAAAAGTAAGTGGGTGTGCATCCTACTTGCTTGCTCATGAAGACCTCGGGCATTTGAGGAAGCCCATCATCGGAATATACAAAGCCAAGTTCTATAATGAAAATTCCCATCAGTATATGAAAGTGATAACTCAAGAGACTCTCTATATGAAGAACATGGTGATACTCTGAAGCACAAGTGTGGTAAAAGGATAGTAGCATTGCCCCTTCTCTCTTTTTCTCTCGTTTCTTTTCTTTTTTTCTTTTTTTTGGGCTCTCCTTTTTGGCCTCTTTTTTATTTTATTTTTATTTTTTTGTCTGGAGTCTCATGCCGACTTGTGGGGGAATCATAGTCTCCATCATCCTTTACTCACTTGGGCAATGCTCTAATAATGTTGATCATCACACTTTTATGTACTTACAACTCAATATACAACTCAATACTAGAACAAAACATGACTCTATGTGAATGCCTCTGGCGGTGTACCAGGATGTGCAATGATCTAGCATAGCAAAGATATCAAAAAAATGGACAAGCTATGAAAATATCACGCTAGCTATCTTATGATCATGCAAAGCGATATGACAATGAATGCTCAAGTCAAGTATATGATGATGATGGAAGTTGCATGGCAATATATCTTAGAATGGCTATGGAAATGCCATGATATGTAGGTATGGTGGATATTTTGAGGAAGATATAAGGAGGCTTTTGTGTGACAGAGGGTATCATATCACGGGGTTTGGATGCACCGGCAAAGTTTGCACCGACTCTTGAGGTGAGAAAGGGCAATGCACGGTACCGAAGAGGCTAGCAATGGTGGAAGGGGGGAGTGTGTATAATCCATGGACTCAACATTAGTCATAAAGAACTCACATACTTATTGCAAAAATCTATTAGCTATCGAAACAAAGTACTACACGCATACTCCTAGGGGGATAGATTGGTAGGAAAAGACCATCGCTCATCCCTGACCGTCACTCATAAGGAAGACAATCATAAAATAAATCATGCTCCAACTTCATCACATAACGGTTCACCATATGTGCATGCTTCGGGAATCACAAACCTCAACACAAGTATTTCTATCAATCCACAATTACTCACTAGCATGACTGTAATATCACCATCTTTATATCACAAAACTATTGCAAGGAATCAAACATATCATATTCAGTGATCTACAAGTTATGTAGGATTTTATGACTAACCATGTGAATGACCAATTCCTGATGACTCTCTAAATAGATATAAGTGAAGCAAGAGAGTTTAATTCTTTCTACAAAAGATATGCCCACTCTCTAACAAATATAAGTGAAGCAAAATAGCATTATACAAATGGTGGTTTTCTATGTGAAGAGAAACACACAATCCAAACTTCAAATGATATAAGTGAAGCACATGAAGCATTCTATAAAGCCATACTCAAAAGATATAAGTGAAGTGCATGAAGCATTCTATAAATCAACCAAGGACTATCTCATATGAGCATGTTGCATTATTAAAATAAAAATAAAAAGCACATGACGCTCCAAGATTTACGCATATCATGTGACGAATAAAAATATAGCTCCAAGTAAAATTACTAATGGACGTTAGAAGAAAGAGGGGATGCCTTCCGGGGCATCCCCAAGCTTAGTTGCTTAGGAGTCCTTGAATATTACATTAGGAGGCCTCGGGCATCCCCAAGCTTAGGCTCTTGCCACTTCTTATTCCTTCATCCATCGTGATCTCACCCAAAACTTGAAAACTTCAATCACACAAAACTTAACAAAACCCACGTGAGATCCGATAGTATAATAAAATAAATCATCACTTCAAGTACTATTGCAAACCCATTCATATTTTATTTTTGTATTGTAGCTATTGTATTATAACTTCTCCATGCCCTATACCACCAATAAAATCGATAGTTTCATCAAAACTAGCAACACAATGCATCAAAAACAAAATCTGTCTTAAACAAGATAGTCTGTAGTAATCTGAACATCTACCATACTTTTGTAACTCCAAAAATTCCGAAAAATTAGGACAAAATAAACAATTTGTATATAAGTATTGTGCAAAACAATTCAGAAACATTCAATGTTCATTAGAAAAATGAAAATTCACACACCATAGCCAAAGTTTTTGTTTTTGCACTTCACACACCAAACAATCAATCTAATCATCCTAAAGGAAAATCTTGGCACATTATTTTTATAATACAATGGATTTGTACAAGGGGGTAATTATTTTTATTGAAAATTTTCTCTAATCAAGGTTCACAAAGTTTCCATGGGCATGAACAAAGTTCAAGGCTAGCTCCCATTTCAACGATGCTCGTATTTCTTACTTTCACTTTTCTTTTTAAAAAAGTTTTAGGCTCTCCGCTTTATTTTTTTGTTTTTAAACTTTTTAAAAGCACTCAACAGAATAAAATGAATCTCTAAAACTTTCGGGTTGTCTTCGTGGCAGCGCTTTCTTTAAAGCCATTAAGCTAGGCATATAGTGCTCAAGTAATGGATCCACCCGGACCCCAAGGTATATCGAAGCCAATTTTAATTAACAATGATTTATAATTTAGTAGTGAGCACAAAATAACATATATCACACGACAATGAAGTCTAACTCTCTTCCTATGCATGGGCATGTCATAAAAGAACAATTCATGCACATTAAGTAAAGGTCAATACATAGCATAAACAGTTTCTTGCAATTTTATTGGATTGAAAACATAGAGAGGCGGAGATGTAGTTCCTCTCTCATAATAATTGCAAGTAGGAGCAGCAAGCACATGCATATTGTTTTTTTTATCAAAATCATCACGTGTAACGGTAAAACGCAACCCATCAATATAATCCTTAATAAGCGAAAACTTCTCCGGTATAGTGTAGTTGGGAGAATTCAAAAAGACAATAGGAATATCATGTGTGGGTGCAATAGCAACAATTTCATTCTTAACATAAGGAACTATAGCAAGTTCATCTCCATAAGCATCATTCATATTGGCATCATGGCCACAAGCATAGCAAGCATCAAGTTCATCAGATGGGATATTTCAAACGAATCCAAGGGATCATAGTAATCATCATATCATTCATCCTTAGATAAGCACAAAGGGAATTAAACAATGTATGAGTTGAAGAGTTACTATCATTAGAAGGTGGGCACGCGTAGCTCATCCTCTCTTCCTCCTTTTGTTCTTCGCTCTCCTCTTCATCTTTTTCATCTAATGAGCTCATAGTGTCATCATTTTCTTCTTACATAGTTTCCTGCAAAATATTAGTCTCTTCTTGGACAACAAAGACTTTCTCAATAAATGCATCAATATCGGCATTATATTCATAATTCTAATACCAATATTTAAGTATGGCAAAAAAAATTAGGCCTATAAAAATCATCATCAAAAGCTTCATACTTTTCAAACAAAGATTCAGTTTCATAAACACCCTTAAAAGCAACGAATTCTTCTATTCGTTCCACATCATAATAATCATAAATACCATTAGCATAAGAAACCAAGGTTTGATTAACACTAAATTGACATGAAAAGGGAAGGTGTGGAGCCTTCATCCTAGAGCAACAAGTATAATCATATCTCAAGCATAAATTCCGAGGATACCAATGCAACATATGAATTTCATCCCATAACAGTTTCCCTTTTTGATTCAAGCGATAATCCCTAAAGTATTCACGTTGATCCAACGTGTCTCCCATTATATAATTGAATGGGGTTTTCTCAGGATTATTAAAGTAGTGCATAATATCTTTCACATAATGAGCATCGAGGGTTTTAGGAGATTCCCCATCTCCATGAGTAGCAAGTAAACCTAAATTTTTTGGTGTTTCGTGTTCCATATCCATAACCAAAGATAGAGAACAACTTAGAACAACAAATAAAATCTACTTAGTGATAAAGCAAACATGCACACATGATAATATTCACCCCACGCTATTGCTCCCCAACAACAGCGCCAGAAAAAGGTCTTGATAGCCCACAAGTATAGGGGATCAGTTGTAGCCTCTTTCGATAAGTAAGAGTGTTGAACCCAACGAGGAGCTAAAGGTAGACCAAATGTTCCCTCAAGTTCTATCGACCACTGATACAACTCTACGCACACTTTACGTTCGCTTTACCTAGAACAAGTATGAAACTAGAAGTACTTTGTAGGCGTAAAGGGACAGGTTTGCAAGATAATAAAGAACACATAAATAAAAACTAGGGGCTGTTTAGATAAAGAAACAACTAAGTTAGTTTTAGTATAGAGCTTTTTGTCACAAGAAAGTTATTTGTCCCTAGGCAATCGATAACTAGACCAGTAATCATTATTGCAATTTTATATGAGGGAGCGGCATAAGCTAACATACTTTCTCTTCTTGGATCATATGCACTTATGATTGGAACTCCAGCAAACATTCGTAACTACTAAAGATCATTAAGGTAAAACCCAACAATAGCATTAAAGTATCAAGTTCTCTTTACTCCCATACGCAAGCAACCTACTTACTTGGTTTGAAGCTTCTGTCACTCTAGCAACCCACCATAAGCAAATCATGAACATATTGCAACCCCTACATCGGGGATCCCTCACGCTTGCACGAAACGGAGATCACCATAGGACAGAACCAATAATAAAACATACAACTCAAACCAATCACGATCATCAATTAACCCATATGACAAAACGAATCTACTCAAACATCATAGGATAGCCATACATCATTGGGAAATAATATATCGCATTGCGCACCATGTTTAAGTAGAGATTACAGAGGGGAGAAGAGGTGTTACACAGCGGCATACAGGGGGAGAGAGTTGGTGATGATGGCGGCGAATTTATTGGTGTAGATTGCCGTCACAATGATGGCCCTGACGGCGTTCCAGTGTCACCGGGAGAGAGGGGGAGAGAGCCCCCCTCCTTCTTCTTCTTCCTTAACCTTCCCCCTATCTGGGAGAAGGTTTTCCCCTCTGGTCCATGGCTTCCATGGCGGCAGAGGGGCGGGAGCCCCTCCGTGATTGGATCGCTCTCTCTGTTTCCTTCTGTTTCTGCGCTCTCTATTTCTGGCCTTTCACTGTTTCTTAAATCCCGGAGATCCGTTGCTCCGATTGGGCTGATATTTTAACACGATTTTTATCTGGATATTAGCTTTCTTGCGGCCGAAGAAGGGCACCAACCGCCTTACGGGGTGGCCACAAGGGCCCAGGGCACGCCCTACCCCCTCGGGCACGCCCCCCTGCCTTGTGGCCCCCTCGGCGATCGCCTCACGTTGATTCTTTTTCCCAAAAGTCACATATATTCCAAAAAAATCTCCATAAGTTTTTATCGCGTTTGGACTTCGTTTGATATGGATTTTCTGCAAAACAAAAAACATGCAACAAATAGGAACTAGCACTGGGCACTGGATCACTATGTTAGTCCAAGAAAAATCATATAAATTTTTGCCAAAAGTATGTAAAAGTTGTAGAATATTGGCATGGAACAATAAAAAATTATTGATACGATGGAGACGTATCAATGCCGCGGAAGGCATCCCCTCTTTCTTCTTCGTCTATCGATAACTTTATTTGAGGCTATATTTTTATTCACCACATGATATGTGTTTTGCTTGGAGCGTCTTGTATGATATGAGTCTTTGCTTTTTAGTATTCCACAATCATCCTTGCTGTACACACCTTTTGAGAGGGACACGCATAAATCGTGATTTATTAGAATACCTATGTGCATCACTTATATCTTTTGAGCTAGGCAATTTTGCTCTAGTACTTCACTTATATCTTTTTAGAGCACGGTGGTGGTTTTATTTTATAGAAATTGTTGAACTCTCATGCTTCACTTATATTATTTTGAGAGTCTCTTTAGATAGCAAGATAATTTGCTTTGGTTATGAATTTAGTCCTAATATGATAGGCATCCAACGGGGATATAATAAAAACTTTCATATAAAGTGCATTTAATACTAGGAGAAGTTTGATTCCTTGTGATTGTTTGGAGATATAAAGATGGTGATATTAGAGTCATGATAGTGAGTAATTGTGGATTGGAGAAATACTTGTGTTAAAGTTTGTGATTCCCGTAGCATGCATGTGTGGTGAACCGTTATGTAACGAAGTTGGAGCATGAGGTATTTAATGATTGTCTTCCTTATGAGTTTTGGTTGGGGACAAGCGATGGTATTTTCCTACCAATCAATCCTACTAGGCGCATGCGTTTAGTACTTTGTTTTGATGACTAATATATTTTTGCAATAAGTATGTGAGTTCTTTATGACTAATGTTGAGTCCATGGATTATACGCACTCTCATGCTTCCACCATTGCTAGCCTCTCTAGTACCGAACAACTTTCACCGGTACCTTAGACCCACCATATACCTTCCTCAAAACAACCACCATACCTACCTATTATGGCTTCCATAGCCATTCCAAGATATATTGCCATGCAACTTCCACCGTTCTGTTTATTATGACACACTTCATCATTGTCATATTGCTTTCCATGATCATGTAGTTGACATCATATTTGTGGCAAGGCCACCTTTCATACTTTTTATATATGTCGCTCTTGAGTCATTTCACATCCCGGTACACCACCAGAGGCATTCATATATAGTCATATTTTTGTTCTAAGTATCGAGTTGTAATTCTTGAGTTGTAAGTAAATAAAAGTGTGATCATCTTCATTATTAGAGCATTGTCCCATGATGCGTCTCCAACATATCTATAATTTTTTTATCTATTCATGCCATGTTTATAATATTTCTACATGATTTTGGTATGATTTGATTAGAACTAACCCGGACTGATGATGTTTTCAGCAGAACTACCGTGGTGTTGTTTTTGTGCAGAAATAAAAGTTCTCAGAATGCGCCGAAAATCGATGGAGATTTTTTCTAGAAAATATAAAAAATAATAGAACGAAGAGTTACCAGAGTGGAGTCCCATGGGCCCCACGAGGGTGGAGGGCGCGCCCACCCCCTTGGGGCGTGCCCCCTGCCTTGTGGACTCCCTGTGGGGGGCCCTGAATTTTTCTCGACGCCAACCTCTCCTATAAATCCCCAAACTTCCAGAACAAAACCTAGATCGGGAGTTCCGCTGCCGCAACCCTTTGTAGCCACCAAAAACCAATCGGGGCCCTGTTCAGGCACCCTGTCGGAGGGGGGAATCATCACCAGTAGCTATGTGTTTGATCTCTCTCACTCTCGTGTTCTTGATATGGCACGATCTCGATGTACCGCGAGCTTTGCTATTATAGTTGGATCTTATGATGTTTCTCCCCCTCTATCTCCTTGTGATGAATTGAGTTTTCCCTTTGAAGTTATCTTAATGGATTGAGTCTTTAAGGATTTCAGAACACTTGATGTATGTCTTGCATGTGCTTATCTATGGTGACAATGGGATATTCACATGATCCAGTTGTTGTATGTTTTGGTGATCAACTTGCGAGTTCTGTGACCTTGTGAACTTATGTATAGGGGTTGGCCCACATTTTCGTCTTGACTCTCCGGTAGAAACTTTGGGGCACTCTTTGAAGTTCTTTGTGTTGGTTGAATAGATGGATCTGAGATTGTGTGATGCATATCGTATAATCATACACGTGGATACTTGAGGTGACATTGGAGTATCTAGGTGACATTAGGGTTTTGTTTTATTTGTGTCTTAAGGTGTTACTTTACTACGAACTCTAGGGCTGTTTGTGGCACTTATAGGAATAGCCCAATGGATTGATCGGAAAGAATAACTTTGAGGTGGTTTTGTACCCTACAACAATATATTCGTTTGTTCTCCACTATTAGTGACTTTGGAGTGACTCTTTGTTGCATGTTGAGGGATAGTTATATGATCCAATTATGTTATTATTATTGAGAGAACTTGCACTAGTGAAAGTATGAACCCTAGGCCTTGTTTCCTAGCATTGCAATACCGTTTATGCTCACTTTTACCACTTGCTACCTTGCTGTTTTTATATTTTCAGATTACAAAAACCTATATATACCATCCATATTGCACTTGTATCACCATCCCTTTGCCTAACTAGTGCACCTATACAATTTACCATTGTATTGGGTGTGTTGGGGACACAAGAGACTCTTTGCTATTTGGTTGCACGGTTGTTTGAGAGAGACCATCTTCATCCTATGCCTCCCACGGATTGATAAACCTTAGGTCATCCACTTGAGGGAAATTTGCTACTGTCCTACAAATCTTTGCACTTGGAGGCCCAACAACGTCTATAAGAAGAAGGTTGTGTAGTAGACATCAAGCTCTTTTCTGGTGCCATTGCCGGGGAGGTGAGCGCTTGAAGGTATATCTTTAGATCTTGCAACCGAATCTTTTTGTTTCTTGTTTTATCACTAGTTTAGTCTATAAAATAAAACTATAAAAAATGGAATTGAGGTTGCCTCATATGCTTCATCATTTTAATATCTTTCGTGAAAATGATGGAAAGGAAAATTGTGCCCAAGTGCTAGAAGAAGAATGCATTAAAATATTTGGCACTAAATCTTTTAATGATGAGCATGATTGCAATGTTGTTAGTATGAACTCTTTGAATATCCATAGTACTAATGATGATTGCACTAGTCATGATGAAAATGTCTCTTATAAGCATGTCAATTTTTGTGGAGTGCATAGAGTTTGCAAGTACACACCAAATAGGGAAGATAGATTTTGCAAGAGGCATAAGTATCTAGAAACTAAATGGTTGCAAGAAAGGCTAGATGTTTGTGCTAAAAATTTAAATTTTCTTGGCCATCCACGTAAACTTTGCAATGAACGTGGTCATTTAAATATCCAATGCAAATTGTTTCATGATCGAATCATGTCCAAAAATTGTGATGACTTGATTTCCCTTGCGCATCATAATGAACTTAGTTTGCTTCTGGGTTATGAAGAAATGAAACGTATAACTAAGGATAGTCCAGAATTTGCCCTTGAGACAGTTCTTGATTTTGATCTAGAGGAAATTTATATGTATTGTGTGGTGAACTGCATTGAAATTCCTTATATTGCCAATTACATAAAGAGATGAAAACAAATAGAAGATGAAGAGAATACTAATGAAAGGGAAGAGACCTCCCAATATCCTCCTATTATTTCTTATGATGAATCAGGTAACGAGGAGGAGCCTTCTATTCAAACAATCTCATTAATAAGGAGCTCAAAAAAGAGGATTAAACCCACACATAATGTGAAGAAGAAAAAGAAAAGACGGATAATTCAAGGAAAAAGGTATCCCTCCCAAATGATGTTGCTCCTATTACTCATTATGATGATGATAATTGCTATACTATTGGTGCTATCCATACTATTAATGATGAGAGTGATTATGCTTATGATAAGAAAAGGCCCAAGCTTGGGGATGCTATGTTTGATGAGAATGACATGTTTGAGAATTTATTTGCTGCAATTAATGTTTGTCCCAAGCTTGGGGATGCTATGTTTAACGAAGATGATACTTTTAGTCTCCCAAGTTTTGATGAGCAAATTTATTATGCTGATAGCATGCCTCCTATTTATGATGATTATATTGATAAAGTGGGTTTGGAAGAGTGTCAACTTTAGGAAGTTAATGATCCCACTATTTTGGAGGGTGTTGAATCGTATTGTGATAATTATGAAAGTGGATTTGGAGAGGTCGTGACTTTATTTAGTGATGAATCCACTATTTCGGAAGAGGCTCCAATTGATTATGAGAACAAAGTTGCTATCTATGATGATTATTGTGATGACATGTATGCTATAAAGAATAATGATAACCATGAAACTTGTCAGCATGATTTTAATTTTCAATTGGATTATGCCTCACATGATAGTTATTTTGTTGAGTTTTCTCCCACTACTATTCATGAGAAGAAATTTGCTTATGTGGATTGTAATAAAAATTATATGCTTGTAGATCATGAAAAAAATGCTTTATGTGATGGTTATATTGTTGAATTCATTCATGATGCTACTGAAAATTATTATGAGGGAGGAATATATGCTTGTAGGAATTACAATAATATCAAATTTCCTCTCTATGTGCTTAAAATCTTGAAGTTATGCTTGTTTTGTCTTCCTATGCTAGTTGATTCTTGTTTCCATAAATTGTTTGCTCACAAAATACCTATGAATAGGAAGTGGGTTAGGCTTAAATGAGCTAGTTATATTCTTCATGATGCTCTCTTTATGTTTCAATTCTTATCTTTTACGTGAGCATCATTGAAATCATCATGCCTAGCTGAAAAGCAATAAAGAAAAGTGCTTGTTGGGAGACAACCCAACATTTACCCCTACTGTTTTTGTGTGTACTAATGATTAAGATACTGTAGTAATCATGTTTTATAGCTTTTGTTTCAATAAAGTGCCAAGTAAAGCCTTTGGGATCTTCTTGGGTGATTGTTGTTTGATCTTGATGATAAAAACAGAAAGTATGCGCTCACGAAAATAATTATGATTTTTTACAAGGGAGCGATAAAATACCAATTCCAACTGCAGTAGATCAATATACTTTTTATCCTGGTCTTCCTAAGTTTCCAGAATGTTTTGAGTTACAAAAGTATTTGAATTCTCCGGATTACTACAGACTGTTCTGTTTTTGACAGATTCTGTTTTCATTGTCTTGTTTGCTTATTTTGATGAATCTATGAGTAGTATTGGAGGGTATGAACCATAGATAAGTTGGAATACAGTAGATATTACACCAATATGAATTTATAATGAGTTCACAACAGTACCAAAAGTGGTGCTTTATTTTCATATACTAACGGAGCTTATGAGTTTTCTATTGAGTTTTGTGTTTTGAAGTTTTCATGTTTTGGGTAAAGATTCGATGGACTATGGAATAAGGAGTGGAAAGAGCCTAATCTTGGGGATGCCCAAGGCACTCCAAGGTAATATTGAAGGACAATCAAGAGCCTAAGCTTGGGGACGCCCCGGATGGCATCCCCTCTTTCGTCTTCGTTCATCGGTAACCTTACTTGGAGCTATATTTTTATTCACCACATGATATGTGTTTTGCTTGGAGCATCATTTTGTTTTGTTTTATTTTGCTTGCTGTTTGAATAATATACCAAGATCTGAAATTCTAAAATTTAGAGAGTCTTCACATAGTTTCATAATTATTCGACTACTCATTGATCTTCACTTATATCTTTCGGAGTAGTTTGTCATTTGCTCTAGTGCTTCACTTATATCTTTTAGAGCATGAGGGTAGTTTTATTTTGAAGAAACTATTGATCTCTCATGCTTCATTTATATTATTTTGAGAGTCTTTTATAACAGCATGGTAATTTGCTTTGGCTATAAATTTAGTCCTAATATGATAAGCATCCAAGAGGGATATAATAAAAACTTTCATATAAAGTGCATTGAATACTATGAGAAGTTTGATTCCTTATGATTGTTTTGATATATGAAGATGGTGATATTAGAGTCATGCTAGTTGAGTAGTTGTGAATTTGAGAAATACTTGTGTTGAGGTTTCTAAGTCCCGTAGCATGCACGTGTGGTAACCGTTGTGTAACAAATTTGAAGCATGAGGTGTTTCTTTGATTGTCTTCCTTATGAGTGGCGGTCGGGGACGAGCGATGGTCTTTTCCTACCAATCTATCCCCCCAGGAGCATGCGCATAGTTCTTGGTCTTGATGACATGTAGATTTGTGCAGTAAGTATGTGAGTTCTTTATGACTAATTTTGAGTCCATGGATTATACACACTCTCACCCTTCCACCGTTGCTAGCCTCTCTAGTACCATGCAACTTTCGCCGGTACCATAAAACCACCATTTACCTTCCTCAAAACAACCACCATACCTACCTATTATGGCATTTCCATAGCCATTCCGAGATATATTGCCATGCAACTTTCCACCATTCCATCTATTATGACACGCTCCATCTCATATTGCCTTGCATGATCATGTAGTTAACATCGTATTTGTGGCAAAGCCACCATTCATAATTTTTTCATACATGTCACTCTTGATTCATTACACATCCCGGTACACCACCGGAGGCACTCATATAGAGTCATATTTTGTTCTAAGTATCGAGTTGTAATCCTTGACTTGTAAATAAATAGAAGTGTGATGATCATCATT
This sequence comes from Triticum aestivum, assembly GCF_018294505.1. Classification (NCBI taxonomy): domain Eukaryota; kingdom Viridiplantae; phylum Streptophyta; class Magnoliopsida; order Poales; family Poaceae; genus Triticum; species Triticum aestivum. The sequence continues at coordinate 233,554,578 of NC_057797.1, read as the reverse complement.
ATTAGAGCATTCTCCTGTGTGAGGAAAAATAAGAGGCCAAAGAAGCCAATGAAAAAAAGCGAGGCCAAAGAAGACAAACAAAAAAATGAGAGAAAAAGAGAGAAGGGACAATGCTACTATCCTTTTCCACACTTGTGCTTCAAAGTAGCACCATGATCTTCAGGATAGAGAGTCTCTTATTTTGTCACTTTCATATACTAGTGGGAATTTTCATTATAGAACTTGGCTTGTATATTCCAATAATGGGCTTCCTCAAAATGCCCTAGGTATTCGTGAGAAAGCAAGTTGGATCCACACCCACCTAGTTTCTTTTGTTGAGATTTCATACATTTATAGCTCTAGTGCATCCGTTGCATGTCAATCCCTACTCACTCACATTGATATCTATTGATGGGCATCTCCATAGCCCATTAATACGCCTAGTTGATGTGAGACCATCTTCCTCCTTTTTGTCTTCTCCACAACCACCCCTCTATTCCACCTATAGTGCTATGTCCATGGCTCACGCTCATGTATTGCATGAAAGTTGAAAAGGTTTGAGAATACTTAAAACAATTGCTTGGCTTGTCATCGGGGTTGTGCATGATTTGAATATTTTGTGTGACGAAGATGGAGCATAGCCAAACTATATGATCTTGTAGGGATAAGCTTTCTTTGGCCATGCTATTTTGAGAAGACATGATTCCTTTATTAGTATGCTTGAAGTATTATTGTTTTTATGTCAATATTAAACTTTTGTCTTGAATCTTTCGGATCTGAATATTCTGTCCACAATAAAAAAGATTACATTGATAAATATGTTCCACATCAAAAAATTTGTTTTTATCATTTACCTACTCGAGGACGAGCAGGAATTAACCTTGGGGATGCTTGATACTCTCCAACGTATCTATAATTTTTGATGTATTCATGCCATGTTTATAATATTTCTACATGATTTTGGTATGATTTGATTAGAACTAACCCGGACTGACGTTGTTTCCAGTAGAACTACCGTGGTGTTGTTTTTGTGCAGAAATAAAAGTTCTCGGAATGCGCTGAAAATCGACGGAGATTTTTTCTGGAAAATAAAAAAATAATTGAACAATGAGTTACCGGAGGGGAGTCCCGTGGGCCCCATGAGGGTGGAGGGCGCAACCACTCCCCTTGGGTGCGCCCTTGCCTCGTGGACTCCCTGTGGGGCCCCCTGACTTGTTCTCAACGCCAACCTCTCCTATAAATCCCCAAACTTCCAGAACTTAACCTAGATCTGGAGTTCCGCCGCCCCAAGCCTCTGTAGCCACTAAAAACCAATCGGGGCCCTGTTCCGGCACCCTGCCAGAGGGGGGAATCATCACCGGTGGCCATATTCATCATCCTGGTGTTCTCCATGATGAGGAGGGGAGTAGTTCACCCTCGGGGCCGAGGGTATGTACCAGTAGCTATGTGTTTGATCTCTCTCTCTCTCTCTCTCGTGTTCTTGATATGGCATGATCTTGACGTACCGCGAGCTTTGCTATTATAGTTGGATCTTATGATGTTTCTCCCCCTCTATCTCCTTGTGATGTATTGAGTTTTCCCTTTGAAGTTATCTTTTCGGATTGAGCCTTTAAGGATTTGAGAACACTTGATGTATGTCTTGCATGTGTTTATCTGTGGTGACAATGGGATATTCACGTGATCAATGTTTTGGTAATCAACTTGCGAGTTCTATGACCTTGTGAACTTATGCATAGGGGTTGGCACACGTTTTCTTCCTGACTCTCCGGTAGAAACTTTGGGGCACTCTTTGAAGTTCTTTGTGTTGGTTGAATAGATGAATCTGATATTGTGTGATGCATATCGAATAATCATACCCGCGAATACTTGAGGTGACATTGGAGTATCTAGGTGACATTAGGGTTTTGGTTGATTTGTGTCTTAAGGTGTTATTTTACTATGAACTCTAGGGCTGTTTGTGACACTTATAGGAATAGCCCAATGGATTGATCGGAAAGAATAACTTTGAGGTGGTTTTGTACCCTACAATAATCTCTTCGTTTGTTCTCCTCTATTAGTGACTTTGGAGTGACTCTTTGTTGCATGTTGAGGGATAGTTATATGATCCAATTATGTTATTATTGTTGAGAGAACTTGCACTAGTGAAAATATGAACCCTAGGCCTTGTTTCCTAGCATTGCAATATCGTTTATGCTCACTTTTAGCACTTGCTACCTTGCTGTTTTTATATTTTCAGATTACAAAAACCTATATCTACCATCCATATTGCACTTGTATCACCATCTCTTCGCCGAACTAGTGCACCTATACAATTTACCATTGTATTGGGTGTGTTGTGGACACAAGAGACTCTTTGCTATTTGGTTGCACGGTTGTTTGAGAGAGACCATCTGAAGGAAATATGCCCTAGAGGCAATAATAAATTTATTATTTATTTCCTTATTTCATGATAAATGTTTATTATTCATGCTATAATTGTATTAACCGGAAACATAATACATGTGTGAGTACATAGACAAACAGAGTGTCACTAGTATGCCTCTACTTGACTAGCTCGTTGATCAAAGATGGTTATGTTTCCTAGCCATAGACATGAGTTGTCATTTGATTAACGAGGTCACATCATTAGGAGAATGATGTGATTGACTTGACCCATTCCGTTAGCTTAGCACTCGATCATTTAGTATGTTGCTATTGCTTTCTTCATGATTTATACATGTTCCTATGACTATGATATTATGCAACTCCCGTTTACCGGAGGAACACTTTGTGTGCTACAAAACGTCACAACGTAACTGGGTGATTATAAAGGTGCTCTACAGGTGTCTCCAAAGGTACTTGTTGGGTTGGCATATTTCGAGATGAGGATTTGTCACTCCTATTGTCAGAGAGGTATCTCTGGGCCCACTCGGTAATGCACATCACTATAAGCCTTGCAAGCATTGCAACTAATGAGTTAGTTGCGGGATGATGTATTACGGAACGAGTAAATAGACTTGCCGGTAACGAGATTGAACTAGGTATTGAGATACCGAAGATCGAATCTCGGGGAAGTAACATACCGATGATGAAGGGAACAACGTACGTTGTTATGCAGTTTGACTGATAAAGATCTTTGTAGAATATGTGGGAGCCAATATGAGCATCCAGGTTCCGCTATTGGTATTGGCCGGAGACGTGTCTCGGTCATGTCTACATAGTTCTCGAACCCGTAGGGTCCGCACGCTTAAAGTTTCGATGACAATTATATTATGAGTTTATATGTTTTGATGTACCGAAGGTAGTTCTAAGTCCCGGATGAGATCGGGGACATGACGAGGAGTCTTGAAATGGTCGAGACGTAAAGATCGATATATTGGACGACTATATTCGGACATCGGAAAGGTTCCGAGTGATTCGGGTATTTTTCGGAGTACCAGGGAGTTATGGGAATACGGGAAAGAAGTATTGGGCCTTAATGGGCCTTAGTGGGAAGGAGATGCAGCAGCCAGGAGGTGGCGCGCGCCCCTCCCAAGCCCAGTCCAAATTGGACAAGGGGTTTGGGGCGCGGCCCCCCTCTCCCTTCCTTCTCCTCTTCCCCCTCTTTCCCCCTTCTCCTAGTTGGACTAGGAAAGGAGGAAACCTACTCCAACTAGGAGTAGGAATCCTACTCCCTTGGCGCACCCCTCCTAGGGACGGCCTCCTCCTCCCTTGCTCCTTTATATACGGGGGCAGGGGAACCCCATAGACACACAAGTTGATCTGTTGATCTCTCCCAGCCGTGTGCGGTGCCCCCTCCACCATATTCCACCTCGCTCATATCGTAGCGGTGCTTAGGCGAACCCCTGCGTCGGTAGCAACATCATCACCATCATCACGCCATCGTGCTGATGGAACTCTCCCGTGAAGCTCTACTGGATCAGAGTTCGCGGGACGTCATCGAGATGAACGTGTGCTGAACTCGGAGGTGTCGTGCGTTTGGTACTTGGATCGGTCGGATCGTGAAGACGTACGACTACATCAACCGCGTTGTGCTAACGCTTCCGCTTTCGGTCTACAAGGGTACGTGGACAACACTCTCCCCTCTCGTTGCTATGCATCACCATGATCTTGCGTGTGCGTAGGAAATTTTTGAAATTACTACGTTCCCCAACAGTGGCATCCGAGCCAGGTTTTATGCGATGATGTCATATGCACGAGTGGAACACAAGTGAGTTGTGGGCGATATTAGTCATACTGCTTACCAGCATGTCATACTTTGGTTCGGCAGTATTTTTGGATGAAGCAGCCCAGACTGACATTACGCGTACGCTTATGCGAGACTGGTTCTACCGACGTGCTTTGCACACAGGTGGCTGGCAGGTGTCAGTTTCTCCAACTTTAGTTGAACCGAGTGTGGCTACGCCCGGTCCTTGAGAAGGTTAAAACAACACTAACTTGACAGACTATCGTTGTAGTTTTGATGCGTAGGTAAGAACGGTTCTTGCTCAGCCCGTAGCAGCCACGTAAAACTTGCAACAACAAAGTAGAGGACGTCTAACTTGTTTTTGCAGGGCATGTTGTGATGTGATATGGTCAAAGCATGATGCTAAATTTTATTGTATGAGATAATCATGTTTTGTAACCGAGTTATCGGCAACTGGCAGGAGCCACATGGTTGTTGCTTTATTGTATGCAATGCAATCGCCATGTAATGTTTTACTTTATCACTAAGCGGTAGAGATAGTCATAGAAGCATAAGAATGGCGAGACGACAACGATGCTACGATGGAGATCAAGTTGTCGCGCCGGTGACGATGGTGATCATGATGGTGCTTCGAAGATGGAGATCACAAGCACAAGATAATGATGGCCATATCATATCACTTATATTGATTGCATGTGATGTTTATCTTTTATGCATCTTATCTTGCTTTGATTGACGGTAGCATTATAAGATGATCTCTCACTAAATTTCAAGATAAAAGTGTTCTCCCTGAGTATGCACCATTGCCAAAGTTCGTCGTGCCCAGACACCACATGATGATAGGGTGTGATAAGCTCTACGTCCATCTACAACGGGTGCAAGCCAGTTTTTACACACGCAGAATACTCAGATTAAACTTAACGAGCCTAGCATATGCAGATATGGCCTCAGAACACTGAGACTGAAAGGTCGAGTGTGAATCATATAGTAGATATGATCAACATAGTGATGTTCACCATTGAAACTGATCCATCTCACGTGATGATCGAACATGGTTTAGTTGATATGGATCACATGATCACTTAGAGGATTAGAGGGATGTCTATCTAAGTGGGAGTTCTTAAGTAATATGATTAATTGAACTTTAATTTATCATGAACTTAGTCATGGTAGTATTAGCATATCTATATTGTAGATCAATAGCTCGCGATGTTGCTCCCTGTTTATTTTTTTATATGTTCCTAGAGAAAACTAAGTTGAAAGATGTTAGTAGCAATGATGCAGATTGGATCCGTGATCTGAGGTTTATCCTCATTGCTGCACAGAAGAATTATGTCCTTGATGCACAGCTAGGTGACAAACCTATTGCAGGAGTAGATGTAGACGTTAAGAACGTTTTTGACAAAAGCTCGGTATGATGACTACTTGATAGTTAAGTGCACCATGCTATACGGCATAAAACCGGGACTTCAAAAATGTTTTGAACGCCATGGAGCATATAAGATGTTCCAAGAGTTGAAATTGGTATTTCATACTCATGCTCGTGTCGAGAGGTATGAGACCTCTGACAGTACTTTGCCTACAAGATGGAGGAGAATAAGCTCAACCAGTGAGCATGTGCTCAGATTGTCTGGGTACCACAATTGCTTGAATCAAGTGGGAGTTAATCTTCTAGATAAGATAGTAATTGATAGAATTCTCTAGTCACTATCACCAAGTTACTAGAACTTTGTGATGAACTATAATATGCAAGGGATGAAGAAAAATAATTCCCGAGCTCTTCGCGATGCTGAAATCGACGAAGGTAGAAATTAAGAAAGAGCATCAAGTGTTGATGGTTAATAAGACCACTAGTTTCAAGAAAAGGGCAAAGGGAAGAAGGGGAACTTCAAAAAGAACGACAAGCAAGTTGTTGCTCAAGTGAAAAAGCCTAAGTCTGGACCTAAGCCTGAAACTAAGTGCTTCAACTGCAAAGGGACTGGTCACTGGAAGCGGAACTGCCCCAAGTATTTGGTAGATAAGAAGGATGGCAAACTGAACAAAGCTATATTTGGTATACATGTTATTGATGTGTGCTTTACTAGTGTTTATAGCAACCCCTCAGTATTTGATACTGGTTCAGTTGCTAAGAGTAGTAACTCGAAACGGGGGTTGCAGAATGAACAAAGACTAGTTAAGGGTGAAGTGACAATGTGTATTGGAACTGGTCCCAAGATTGATATGATCATCATCGCACACTCCCTATACTTTCGGGATTAGTGTTGAACCTAAAATAAATGTTATTTAGTGTTTGTGTTGAGCATGAATATGATTGGATCATGTTTATTGCAATACGGTTATTCATGTAAGTTAGAGAATAATTGTTGTTCTGTTTACATGAATAAAACCTTCTATGGTCATACACCCAATGAAAACGGTTTGTTGGATCTCGATTGTGGTGATACACATTTTCATAATATGGAAGCCAAAAGATGCAAAGTTAATAATGATAGTGCAACTTATTTGTGGCACTACCGTTTAGGTCATATTGGTGTAAAGAGCATGAAGAAACTCCATGCTGATGGAATTTTAGAATCACTTGATTATGAATCAGTTGATGCTTGCGAACCATGACTCATGGGCAAAGATGACTAAGACTCCATTCTCCAGCACAATGGAGTGAGCAACTGACTTATTGGATATAATACATACTGATGTATGAGGTCCGATGAGTGTTGAGGCTCGCGGCAGGTATCGTTATTTTCTGACCTTCACAGATGATTTGAGCAGATATGGGTATATCTACTTGAAGAAACATGAGTCTCAAACATTTGAAAAGTTCAAAGAATTTCAGAGTGAAGTGGAAAATCATCGTAACAAGAAAATAAAGTTTCTACGATCTGATCACAGAGGCGAATATTTGAGTTACGAGTTTGGTCTTCAATTAAAACAATGTGGAATAGTTTCATAAACTCATGCCAACTGGAACACCACAATGTAATGGTGTGTCCGAACGTCGTAACCGTACTTTATTAGATATGGTGCGATCTATGATGTCTCTTAGCGATTTACCACTATCATTCTGGGGTTATGCATTAGAGACAACTGCATTCACGTTAAATAGGGCACCATCTAAATCCGTTGAGACGACACTGTATGAACTATGGTTTGGCAAGAAACCTAAGCTGTTGTTTCTTAAAGTTTGAGGTTGCAATGCTTATGTGAAAAAGTTTCAACCTGATAAGCTCAAACCCAAATCGGAGAAGTGCGTCTTCATAGGATACCCAAAAGAAAATGTTGGGTACACCTTCTATCACAAATCCGAAGTCAAGATATTCGTTGCTGATAATGGATCCTTTCTAGAGAAGGAGTTTCTCTCGAAAGAAGTGAGTGGGAGGACAGTAGAACTTGATGAGGTAACTGTACCTGCTCCCTTATTGGAAAGTAGTTCATCACAGAAATATGTTCCTGTGACTACTACACCAATTAGTGAGGAACTTCAGATCAAGTTGCCACCGAACCTCGTAGGTAAACCATAGTGAGATCCGCACCAGAGTGGTAAGGTAATCCTGTTCTGGAGGTCATGTTACTTGACCATGACGAGCTTACGAACTATGAGGAAGCGATGATGAGCCCAGATTCTGCGAAATGGCTTGAGGCCATGAAATCTGAGATGAGATCCATGTATGAGAACAAAGTATGGACTTTAATTGACTTGCCCATTGATCGGCGAGCCATTGAGATTAAATGGATCTTCAAGAGGAAGACGGACGCTGATGGTAGTGTTACTATCTACAAAGCTAGAATTGTCGAAAAAAGGTTTTCAACAAGTTCAAGGTGTTGACTACGATGAGAGTTTCTCACTCGTATCTATTCTTAAGTCTGTCCGAATCATGTTAGCAATTGCCGCATTTTATGAAACCTGGCAAATGTATAAACAAAACTGCATTCCTTAATGCATTTATTAAAGAAGAGTTGTATATGATGCAACCAGAAGGTTTTGTCAATCCTAAAGGTACTAAAAAATATGCAAGCTCCAGCGATCCATCTATGGACTGGTGCAAGCATCTCGGAGTTGGAATATGCGCTTTGATAAGTTGATCAAAGCATATAGTTTTATACAGACTTGCGGTGAAGCCTGTATTTACAAGAAAGTGAGTGGGAGCACTACATCATTTCTGATAAGTATATGTGAATGACATATTGTTGATCAGAGATAATGTAGAATTATTCTGCAAAGCATAAAGGAATGTTTGAAAGGAGTTTTTCAAAGAAAGACCTCGGTGAAGCTGCTTACATATTGAGGATCAATATCTATAGAGATAGATCAAGATGCTTGATAAGTTTTTCAATGAGTACATACCTTGACAATATTTTGAAGTAGTTCAAAATGGAACAGTCAAAGAAAGAGTTCTTGCCTATGTTACAAGGTGTGAAATTGAGTAAGACTCAAAGCCCGACCACAGCAGAAGATAGAAAGAGAATGAAAGTCATTCCCTATGCCTCAGCCATAGGTTGTATAAAGTATGCCATGTTGTGTACCAGATCTATTGTATACCCTACACTGATTTTTGGCAAGGGAGTACAATAGTGATCTAGGAGTAGATCACTGAACAGTGGTCAAAATTATCCTTAGTGGAATAAGGATATGTTTCTCGATTATGGAGGTGACAAAAAGTTTCGTTGTAAAGGGTTACGTCGATGCAAGTTTTGACACTGATCTAGATGACTCTAAGTCTCAATCTGGATACATATTGAAAGTGGGAGCAATCTGGATACATATAGAAATTTACAAAATACTTACGGATCTGAATGTGACAGACCCGTTGACTAAAATTATCTCACAAGCAAAACATGATCACACATTAGTACTCTTTGGGTGTTAATCACATAGCGATGTGAACTAGATTACTGACTCTAGTAAACCCTTTGAGTGTTGGTCACATGTCGATGTGAACTATGGGTGTTAGCCACATAAAGATGTGAACTATTGATGTTAAATCACATGGCGATGTGAACTAGATTATTAACTCTAGTGCAAGTGGGAGACTGAAGGAAATATGCCCTAGGGGCAATAATAAATTTATTATTTATTTCCTTATTTCTTGATAAATGTTTATTATTCATGCTAGAATTGTATTAACCGGAAACATAATACATGTGTGAGAACATAGACAAACAGAGTGTCACTAGTATGCCTCTACTTGACTAGCTTGTTGATCAAAGATGGTTATGTTTCCTAGCCATAGACATGAGTTTTCATTTGATTAACAGGGTCACATCATTAGGAGAATAATGTGATTGACTTGACCCATTCCGTTAGCTTAGCACTCGATCGTTTAGTATGTTGCTATTGCTTTCTTCATGACTTATACATGTTCCTATGACTATGAGATTATGCAACTCCTGTTTACCGGAGGAACACTTTGTGTGCTCCAAAACGTCACAATGTAACTGGGTGATTATAAAGGTGCTCTACAGGTGTCTCCAAAGGTACTTGTTGGGTTGGCGTATTTCGAGATTAGGATTTGTCACTCCGATTGTCAGAGAGGTATCTTTGGGCCCACTCGGTAATGGACATCACTATAAGCCTTGCAAGCATTGCAACTAATGAGTTAGTTGCGGGATGACGTATTACGGAACGAGTAAAGAGACTTGCCGGTAACGAGATTGAACTAGGTATTGAGATACCGACGATCGAATCTCGGGCAAGTAACATAACGATGACAAAGGAAACAACGTATGTCGTTATGCGGTTTGACCGATAAAGATCTTCGTAGAATATGTGGGAGCCAATATGAGCATCCAGGTTCCGCTATTGGTTATTGGTCGGAGACATGTCTCGGTCATGTCTACATAGTTCTCGAACCCGTAGGGTCCGCACGCTTAAAGTTTTGATGAAAGTTATATTATGAGTTTATATGTTTTGATGTACCGAAGGTAGTTCGAAGTCCCGTATGAGATCGGGGACATGACGGGGAGTCTCGAAATGGTCAAGACATAAAGATCGATATATTGGACGACTATATTCCGACATCGGAAAGGTTCCGAGTGATTCGGGTATTTTTTGGAGTACCGGGGAGTTACGGGAATACGGGAAAGAAGTATTGGGCCTTAATGGGCCTTAGTGGGAAGGAGAGGCAGCAGCCAGGAGGTGGCGCGCGCCCCTCCCAAGCCCAGTCCGAATTGGACAAGGGGTTTGGGGTGCGGCCCCCCTCTCCCTTCCTTCTCCTCTTCCCCCCTTTCCCCCCTTCTCCTAGTTGGACTAGGAAAGGAGGAAACCTACTCCAACTAGGAGTAGGAATCCTACTCCCTTGGCGCGCCCCTCCTAGGGACGGCCTCCTCCTCCCTTGCTCCTTTATATACAGGGGTAGGGGCACCCCATAGACACACAAGTTGATCTGTTGATCTCTCCCAGCCGTGTGCGGTGCCCCCCTCCACCATATTCCACCTCGGTCATATCGTAGCGGTGCTTAGGCGAACCCCTGCGTCGGTAGCAACATCATCACCATCATCACGCCGTCGTGCTGATGGAACTCTCCCGTGAAGCTCTCCTGGATCGGAGTTTGTGGGACGTCATTGAGCTGAACGTGTGCTGAACTCGGAGATGCCATGCGTTCGGTACTTGGATTGGTCGGATCGTGAAGACGTACGACTACATCAACCGTGTTGTGCTAACGCATCTGCTTTTGGTCTACGAGGGTACGTGGACAACACTCTCCCCTCTCGTTGCTATGCATCACCATGATCTTGTGTGTGCGTAGGAAATTTTTGAAATTACTACGTTCCCCAACACCATCTTCATCCTACGCCTGCCATGGATTGATAAACCTTAGGTCGTCTGCTTGAGGGAAATTTGCTACTATCCTACAAACCTCTGCACCTGGAGGCCCAAAAACATCTACAAGAAGAAGGTGATTTAGTAGACGTCATCCTATCTGAGGAAAAAATAAAAGGGGCCAAAGAAGACAACAAAAAAGAGAGGCCATCGAAGCCAAACGAAAAAAATGATGAGAGAAAAGAGAGAAGGGGCAATGTTACTATCCTTTTTCCACACTTGTGCTTCAAAGTAGCACCATGATCCTCATGATAGAGAGCCTCCTATGTTGTCACTTTCATATACTAGTGGAAATTTTTCATTATAGAACTTGGCTTGTATATTCCAACGATGGGCTTTCTCAAATTTCCCTAGGTCTTCGTGAGCAAGCAAGTTGGATGCGCACCCACTTAGTTTTTTTTGAGTTTTTCATACACTTATAGCTCTAGTGCATCCGTTGCATGGCAATCCCTACTCACTCACATTGATATCTATTGATGGGCATCTCCATAGCCCATTGATATGCCTAGTTGATGTGAGACTATCTCCTTCTTTTTTGTCTTCTCCACAACCACCATATTCTATTCCACCTACATTGTTATGTCCAAGGCTCACGCTCATGTATTGCGTGAAAGTTGAAAAGGTTTGTGAACACCAAAAGTATGAAAGAATTGCTTGGCTTGTCATAGGGGTTGTGCATGATTTGAGTATTTTGTGTGATGAAGATGGAGCATAGCCAGACTATATGATTTTGTAGGGATAACTTTCTTTGTCCATGTTATTTTGAGAAGACATAATTGCCTTGTTAGTATGCTTGAAGTATTATTGTTTTTTTGTCAATATTGAACTTTTGTTTTGAATCTTATGGATCTGAATATTCATGCCACAATAAAGAAAAATTACATGGATAAATATGTTAGGTAGCATTCCACATAAAAAATTCTATTTTTATCATTTACCTACTCGAGGACGAGCAGGAATTAATCTTGGGGATGCTAGACACGTCTCCAACGTATCTATAATTTTTTATTGTTCCATGCTATTATATTATCTATTTTGGATGTTTTATATGCATTAGTATGCTATTTTAAATTATTTTTGGGACTAACTTATTAACCTAGAGCCTAGTGCCAGTTTATGTTTTTCCTTGGTTTTGAGCTTCGCAGAAAAGGAATATCAAATGGAGTCCAAACAGAATAAAACTTTCGCGATGATTTTTCTTGGACCAAAAGACACCTAGGAGACTTGGAGTGGAAGTCAGAAGAGCCGCGAGGCGGCGGAAAGAGGTGGAGGCGCGCCCTAGGAGGGGGTGCTCCCTACCTTGCAACCCCCTCGGGACTCCTCTGACCTAGCCCTTGGCCCTATATATTCACATATATTCCAGAAAACACCAGAAGCATCCACGAAAACACTTCTCCACCGCCGCAACCTTCTGTTCCCGTGAGATCCCATCTTGGGGCCTTTTCCCGCACCTTGCCGAAGGGGGACTCGATCACGGAGGGCATCTACATCAACTCTATTGCCCTTTTGATGAGGCGTGAGTAGTTTACCTCAGACCTACGGGTCCATAGCTAGTAGCTAGATGTCTTATTCTCTCTCTTTGATTGTAAATACCATGTTCTCCTTGATGTTCTTCAAGATCTATCTGATGTAATCTTCTTTTGCGGTGTGTTTGTCAAGATCCGATGAATTGTGGATTTATGATCAAATTATCTGTGAATATTATTTGAATCTTCTCTGAATTCTTATATGCATGATTTGATATCTTTGTAATTCTCTTCGAACTATTGGTTTGGTTTGGCCAACTAGATTAGTTTTTCTTGCAATGGGAGAAGTGCTTAGCTTTGGGTTCAATCTTGTGGTGTCCTCACCCAGTGACAAAGTAGGGGTAGTGAGGCATGTTTCCATTGTTGCCATCGAGGATAAAAAGATGGGTTTACATCATATTGCTTGAGTTTATTCCTCTACATCATGTCATCTTACCTAAATTGTTACTCTGTTCTTCGTGAACTTAATACTCTAGATCAGGCAGGAGTCGGTCGATGTGTGGAGTAATAGTAGTAGATGCAGGAAGGAGTCGGTCTACTTGACACGGATGTGATGCCTATATTACATAATCATTGCCTTGGATATCGTCAGAACTTTGCGCTTTTCTATCAATTGCTCGACAGTAATTTGTTCACCCATCATATTATTTTCCTTCAAGAGAGAAGCCTATAGTGAAACCTATGGCCCCTGAGTCTATTCTCCATCATATTAGTTTCCGATCTACTATTTTGCAATCTTTTATTTTCAGATCTATAAACCAAAAAACCTAGAAATATATTTTATCTTTTGTTTAGTTTTATTTATCTTTATTAGATCTCACCTTTGCAAGTGACCGTGAAGGGATTGACAACCCCTTTATCACGTTGGGTGCAAGTGTTTGATTGTTTGTGTAGGTATTGATGATTTGCGTGTTCTTCTCCTACTGGATTGATACCTTGGTTCTTAATTGAGGGAAATACTTATCTCTATTGTGTTGCATCACCCTTTCCTCTTCAAGGGAGAAACCAACGCAAGCTCAAGAAGTAGAAGGCACCACTAGTGGAATCATGGCATCTCGCATTGTGTGAGGGCGTGAGGAGAATACAGTGGCCCTAGTGGCTTCTTGGGGAGCATTGTGCCTTGACATGGCTCCAATGGAGACATACTTCCCTTCAACGGGAAGCAACTTTTGTAACACATCCTCATCTCCTCCGGCTCCACTTGTGGTTATCTCTTTCCTTTACTTTGTGAAAGCTATTGTTGTGTTATATCCTTTGCTTGCACTTGTTATTGTCATTGCTAGCATCATATAGGTTGCTCACCTAGTTGCATATCTAGACAACCTATTTGTTGTTATACCTAATTTTCGAAGAAAAGCTAAAAATTGTTAGTTGCCTATTCAACCCCCCTCTAGTCAACCATATTGATCCATTCAATTGGTATCAGAGCCTCGTCTGTTTATTAAGTGTTTCACGATCCAAAGATTATGGTTGACACCAAGGAGGAAGTGCCCGAGGCCGTAGAGTTGACTTCGATCACACAGATAACTTCAATGAAGCTATGGCTTCACTTAAGACATGTATGATGACCAAAGTCAAGTCTATGCTTAAAGAAATGCTTGAGGGGATGAAATCCACTCCCGATCCTTTGCTTGTGGTTAATCCCACCGCATCGGAGTCGGAGGGCAATTCCGACAAGGAAGCGGCTAAAGGTACTCAAACTTCTACCCCTCATGATAAGAATGGGACGAGAACCTTTGCCTTGGAGAGTCATTGAGTACCTTTAGCCGCTTCCTTGTCAGAATGATGCGGTTTGAGGGGGAACCAAGGCAAAGGTTGATTTTTCTAATTTGGTTTTGACAGGAACCCAATTAGCAAAATCACCCTTTGCCTTGGTTCCTCTATGGAGAACCGGTCCCTACACCGCGCATCAATAATTTTGGCCCTCCTCATAAGCTTGTCAAGGGTGATTTTGCTAATTGGGTTTTCCGCATCAAGTATCATTTGAATCATGTCTCAACAAATCTTCGGAGAGTCATTGAGCAAGGCTTATACCCGCATGATGCGGTTCCTCCCGAAGAAGTGCACAATCAATACAAACACTCTGGTGTGTTCATCCTTCAAGATGCGGTTCCTCCCGAAGATCTATCTCACTTACGTCCCTTCACTTTAGAAAAGGATTGTTGGGATCACATCGTATCTTTGTACAAGGGAAGCTCAAGCATCCAACGGTCCAATTTTGAAGTGGTACTTGATGAGGCGATGAATTCGTGACGCTAGAAGATGAGGATCCGCATGATCTCTACCGGAGGGTGACAACTCTTGCAGTTGCTCCCCAAGACCATGGGAGCAAGGATACGAATGACAATTGGATCAAGCGCAAGTTTCTCAAGGACATTATGCCTTTCAATAAGACCATGTCTTCCGTGATTCGTGAAAGGCCAGATTTTCACACTTTAACCCCAAGTGAATTGTTGGATGAGTTTATTGCCATGAACATCATGAATAAGACCGCCGACAATGCCCTTGCTCGTGTCCGGTCAAAGAAAAGCTCATCAACTCTTGCTTTGAGGGACAAGGCCATTCTGGAAGAAGAAGAAGAAGAAGAAGAAGAAGAAGAGGAGGAGGAGAGTTGCCCCAAGGACACCAAATATGCTTACCATGAGAACATGGCCCTTGCGTCAAGGTAATTTTGGAGCAACAAGATGAACTCAAGGCCCAACTTTTCAAAGAACAACTCAAGTTGCTCAAATAACAAGCCACGAGTGAGTACTTTCTAGAATTGCAGCAACGTGAGTCATTTTGTAGCGGGGTGTCTTATGAGAAGAGGGACAACAATGCTGGAAAACTCATTCGTAAAGACAAAGCCAATTCTTTCCCTAGCAAGAACAACTTCACCAAAAAAGAATCCTCCAAATGGCTTGGTGGCACATGAAGAGTACCCCTCCGATGATGATGAGGAAGATACGAGTGGAGGAGGGATGGCAATGGAGACCATTGCCATTGCCACATCTTCTCCCTCCAAGGTGTCTCTCTTCGGTGCCCCCAACGAGAACTCCATTTACAAGTGCCTCATGGACAAAGGTATCAACAAGGTAACCCCAAAAATCAAAACCACCATCATTACTACTCCTTCATTGTTAGATTGTGTTGATGATAGTGAGGTGGTGATAGTTGATGAGAATGAGTTTACCAAGTTCATGAGTAAGCTCAAGGGAGAATCCAAGAAGCACTTTGTTGCTCTCTTGGAACAACTTGGTGAGGCCAATGATATCATTGAGTCGCATGAGGATACTATCTCCAAGTTGGAGGGGCATAGTCATGACTATGCCGATGAGATTGCGGATCTTTCCATTGCTCTAGAGGAAGAGCGAGGTCTTTGTTTGACTCTTGAGGAGTCATACAACGTTGATCATGCTAAATTGCAAAAAGATCTTGATCATGCTATTGTTCTTACTCGTGTGCTTAAATCCGATAAAGTTGCACTTGGGGTTGGCCATGATAGACTGAAGGAAGAGTTTGATACACTTGACAAGGCTCACAAGGTCATGAAGGGTGTTCATGCTTCTCTCAAAGAGTCTCATGATCAACTCCAAGTGAAGATAACCAAGGAGATTTCCACGCGTCCTCCTTTCATTCTAATTTGATAATTCCCATGCTACTAACCCATGTTGCGAGCATGTGCATCTTGTGGAGGAAAATGCCAAGTTGAAAGAGCAACTTGAGAAGGGCCTTGTGACTTGTATACAAGGCGAGAAGAACCTCAATGACCTTTTGAGCAATCAAAAGGAAGTTGTAGGAAAGGAAGGACTTGGGTTTGTACCCAAGTCAAAGAAGAAGAAGAAGAAGAAGAAGAAGAAGAAGAAGAAGAAACCTCTCCCGCTCAAGAAAACCTTTTTCAAGGTGGGTGAGGGTGCTCATGAGAATAAGAAGAAGAAGGAATTGGGTGGTAATGCGAAGAAGGGCAAAACCGCCCCTACCAACAAAGTCGGTGACTTTAACACCTCTTATGTTTTGTGCTGTGCTAGTGATGGGCATGTTTTTGCAAATTTGTTGGTTCTTATTATGAGTACATTGAATGGTCTATTTGTGTTCCTAAGACCCTTGTTACTAACATCAAAGGACCCATTCGAAAATGGGTACCTAAATCCAAGCATTGATCTCCTGTAGGAGTTTGCTTCCGGTGAGGTGTCATGGTTGCTTGATAGTGGAGCAACAAATCATATGACCGGGAGCAAGGACTCGGTGGTGGAAGTGCACCCAATTCCATCTATGCCCACCCATGTCCAATTTGGTGATTCTTAAGCTTCTAAGGTATTGGGAGTTGGCAAGGTGGTCATCTCTCAAGATTTATCTATTGAGAAGGTCATGCTTGTTGAGTACCTTGCATACAATTTGCTTTCCGTTCATCAACTTGCACTTATGGGTTTTGCAACATTCTTTGATCTTGATACCGTAGCCCTTTTGTGGAGCAAGACTCTCAAAGTAGCTTTTGTTGGGCATGTCAAGAACGGTCTCTATGTGGTGAACTTCTTGGAGCGACCCACTAAGACCGCGACTTGCCTAATGGCTAAAGTTGATGTGGGTTGGCTTTGGCATCACCGACTAGCCCATGTCAATATGAGATCTTTGCAAAGTCTTCTCAAAGGGGACCATGTCCGTGGACTAACAAAAGTGAGTTTTGCCAAAGATCATGCTTGTAGTTCTTGTATCGAAGGAAAGCTTCATGAAACGGCTCATCGACCCTTGACCATCATCTACTCGAAGAGGCCCTTGGAGATCCTTCACATGGATCTCTTTGGTCCTCCATCCTTTGATAGTCTTGGTGGAAGAAAGTATTGCTTGGTGATTGTGGATGACTATTCAAGATATACATGGGTATACTTCTTCAAGAGGAAGAGTGAGACTCAACAAACCGTCATCAACTTTGCAAATGAAGCTCAACGTCAACATGAAGCAACGATTTTGATGATTAGAAGTCACAATGGCACCGAGTTCAAGAACTACACTTGGATGAGTTTCTTAGTGAGAAGGGGATCAAGCACCAATATGCCGCACCCTATACCCCTCAACAAAATGGTGTGGCAGAGAGAAAGAACCAGACGTTGATGGATGCGGCAAGACCATGATGGCAGAGTTCAAATCTCCGTACAACTTTTGGGCCGAAGCCATCAACACCACATGTCATGCAACCAATAGGCTCTACCTCCGCAAAGTATTGAACAAGACTCCATATGAGATACTTATCGACAACAAGCCCAACCTCAAGTACTTCCGGGTGTTTAGTTGTAAGTGCTTCATTCTCAAAAATGGTGTTCGTTTGTATAAATTCAAACCTAGAGCTCAAGAGGGCATATTTGTTGGTTATGCTACAAACTCTCATATTTACCGTGTCCTCAACAAGTCCACCGGATTCATTGAGGAGATGTTTAATGTGGAGTTTGATCAAAATAACGGCTCCCAAGTGGAGCAAAGTGGTCTTTGTGATGTAGGCGATGAAATTCCTCCCCAGTCCATAAGAAGAATGGTTGGTCAAATACTCCCCATTGAGGAACCCCTTATGGCCGAAGGAGAAGGACAATGCTCTAATCAAGTGGAGCCATCACCTACACTAGACCCACACACTTCCGAAGAACAAAGTGAAGGCCCTCAACCCTATGAGCAAGATCAAGGGCAAGATCAACCCCGTGGAGATGGTGATGCACAAAATGATGCCCAAGATCAAGTTCATGCCTCCGAGCTCGCTCAAGATCAAGAATAAGCTCAAGACAGTGCTCAATATCAAGAGCAAACTCAAGACAGTGCTCAAGATGAGAAAGATGATCCTCAAATGCCCATTGAGGAACTTTTTGAGTGCCGTGCCGCCAAGGTGGCTTCCAAGCTCGAGCGTCAACAACATGCCATGGAGAAATGTGCTTGGAATCTTTAGAAAAGGGGTAACTACTCGTAGACAATTGTCAAACTTTTGTGAGCATCACACGTTTGTTTCGTGTGTTGAACCCCAAAAGGTACATGAGGCACTCGATAATGAGGATTGGCTTGAAGCCATGCATGATGAACTCAACAACTTCGAGCGCAATCATGTTTGGGAATTAGTACCAAGGCCAACGGAGGAACACTATGTCATCGGTACCAAATGGATCTTCAAGAACAAGCAAGATGCAAACGGTGTGGTTGATCGAAACAAGGCAAGATTTGTGGCACAAGGCTACTCCCAAGTCGAGGGTGTCGACTACGGTGAAACCTTTGCCCCCGTTGCATGTCTTGAATCTATTCGCATGTTGCTTGCATATGCATCTCATCATGATTTTAAGTTGCAACAAATGGATGTGATAAGTGCATTTCTAAATGGTCCTTTGCATGAATTCGTGTATGTCAAACAACCTCTGGGATTCGAGGATCCCAAGATCCCCAATCATGTATACAAACTCAAGAAGGCACTCTATGGCCTTAAACAAGCTCCACGTGCATGGTATAAGCACCTTACCGAGTTGTTGCAAGATAATGGGTTTGAAATTTGGAAAATTGATCCCACTCTTTTTACTAAGAGGGTCAAAGGGGATTTATTCATATGCCAACTATATGTTTATGATATTATTTTTGGTTCTCCTAAGAAATCTTTCAATGATGAATTTGCCGCACTAATGACCGAGAAGTTTGAGATGTCTATGATGGGAGAGTTGAAGTTCTTTCTTGGGTTAGAAGTCAAGCAAAGAAGAGAAGGAACATTCATCAACCAAGCCAAGTATTCCAAGACATGCTCAAGAGATTCAAGCTAGATAATGTCAAGCCGGTCAAGTTACCCATGCCCACCAAATGCAAGCTTGCCAGTGATCCCAATGGTAAAGCGGTGGATCAAAAGGTATATCGCTCCATGACTAGATCATTGCTTTACGTTTGTGCATCTAGACTGGATATCATGTTGAGTGTGGGAATTTGTGCATGGTTTCAAGCCGCACCTAAGGAAAGCCACTATGTGGCGGTCAAGCAAATCTTTCAATATTTGGCTCATACCCCAAACTTTGGCTTATGGTACCCCAAAGGAGCAAGCTTTCATCTCATGGGTTATTTGGACTCGGATTGGGCGGGAGATTGTGTGGGGAGGAAGTCAACTTCCTGTGGGTGCCAATTCCTTGGTCGCTCTTTGGTGAGTTGGTCCTCAAATAAGCAAAATTGTGTGTGTCTCTCCTCCACCGAGGCCGAGTATGTAGCCGCCGCAAGTTGTTGTGCACAATTGTTATGGATGAGGCAAACTTTAAAGGATTACAGTGTCACTTGTGACAAAGTACCTCTTCTATGTGACAATGAAAGTGCTCTCAAGATTTCTCACAATCTGGTGCAACATAGCAAGATGAAGCACATTGAGATTCGCCATCACTTCATTCGAGACCACATCAAGCATGGAGATATTGAGATCATCTACATCAACACTCAAGAGCAACTAGCGGATATTTTCACCAAGCCTCTAGATGAAGCAAGATTTTGCGAGTTAAGGCATGAGCTAAATATCATAGATTCGAGCAATGTGGCTTGAGTCTAGGCACACCCCACCACACTCATCATTCTATCTTGATCTAGGTGTACGCATGGACATAAGGGGAGTGTTGTTCTCTCAATGAACCCTCCCTCCCCCCATTATACATAAATAAATCGATCAAGTCTTCCACATTAGCCATTTTTATGGTACTTGTGCTTCAAATATGAATTTTGGTCATGGCCCCAAGGTTAACATGTTTGCGGCGCCATAACTTTTAACTCAAACATAGGTGCTTCGGCCACCGCCCTCTCCTTGTGATCAACGATTGTTGTTTGGTCTTGAGGTCTTTGTGTGGGTTTGAGACACTTCTTGTCTGGTTTTTTCCATGCTTTTGTGATTGAGGTGTCTCTTCCTGCTGTTGTTGTTCCTCGTTTTGTCCCTCTCGTGTTTTTCCGTGGTTTTTTCCCCGTTTGCATAAGCCTATTTCTTTGTACTCCTGCCTGTTTTCTACTGAGTGGTACTACCGCTGAGCCAGTGCGGTAGTACCGCTTATGAGCGGTACTACCACATGGTGAGTTGAGCGGGGGTTATGAATTGGGGCCGGGGGAGGTTTCTCTCCCCATACCCATTCCCTCGCCCCCTCTCCTCTCTCTCTCTCTCTCTCTCAGGCGACGAACGGGTAGTGGAGGGCTGCCGTCGGGCCACCGTTTTCCGCATTTCCGTCCGGTGGGATCGTTCCCCACCCCTTCCTCTTTCCATGGATGCCGGTATTGCCCCCATTCTTCTCCTTGTTGGTTCTAGTTTTTGGATCTAGGCTTTAGGGCAATATCGGTTGCATTCTTTGATTTTTGGCCAAATTGGGGCTTGAGTAGGACGTAGAAGACTGCTAGAGTAGTTAGATTGAAGATTTAACCGCAAATATTTGAATTTAGCATCTTTGGTACTACGGGATCTCCCCGCGGAAGCCGTCAGCCCCCTTGACATCCGCCTCGAGCGGTACTACCGCTTGTAGGCGGTACTACCACTGAGAGTTGCGGTACTACCACTTAGAGCTTCCAACTTCAGATTTTCTCCGTTCCATCTTCACTCTTGTGTTATCTTTTTCTCTTAGGTTATGCGATTTGTCTCTTTCGTGTTCTTGTTTGTGTGTGTGTTTCGGGTAGTAGTAGCTCCGGGCATCAGGCTCGCCGCAAGAATCCCACCCGTACCGGTGGCTCCAAGCGCTACCGTTCTACCGATGCGTCAGTGGGCAGCTCCTTTCCTGTGAGTGGCTCCGCTGAGCAGCCAAGACTGCGAGTCAAAGTAATTGCAACCAAGAACAAGGGTGAGGGAGTCCTGGACGAAGGGGTCCTCGGGCGTCCGGCCTGTTATCTATTGGCCAGACTGATGGGCTGTGAAGATATGAAGACCGAAGACTGTACCCGTGTACGGATAAGACTCTCCTTGGCGTGGAAGGCAAGCTTGGCGAACAACTATGAAGATTCCATCTTATGTAACCGACTCTATGTAACCCTAGATCCCCCGATGTCTATATAAACCGGAGGGTGTAGTCCGAAAAGGATATACTCAATACTGTAGTCATACAGGCTAGACTTCTAGGGTTTAGCCATTACGATCTTGTGGTAGATCAACTCTTGTAATACTCATATTCATCAAGATCAATCAAGCAGGAAGTATGGTATTACCTCCGTAGAGAGGGCCCGAACTTGGGTAAACATCGTGTCCCATGTCTCCTGTTATCATCAACCTTAGATGCACAGTTCGGGACCCCCTACCCGAGATCCGCCGGTTTTGACACCGACATTGGTGCTTTCATTGAGAGTTCCTCTGTGCTGTCGCTGAAAGGTTCGATGGACCCTTCAATCGCCAATAATGACGCTGTCTACGGAGAAACTTTCCTCCCCGGACAGATCTTCGTGTTCGGCCGCTTCGCACTGCGGGCCAACTCGTTTGGCCATCTGGAGTAGATCGAAAGCTATGCCCCTGGACATTAGGTCAGATTCGGGAGCTTGAACTACGTCGCGGACATCCGTGGAGACTTGATCTTCGCTAGATTCGATACCGCGGCGGCCACTCCCGGTCACCCCGGTGATCATAACCTAAATCTGTCATCGAGCCGCATCCAGGAGATCGCTCCTGTAACCGCTCTGGCCCTAGAGCCGGAGCAGGCCATGCCATCCAAAGACGGGAGGATTAACCCCACCTCGGAGCCGGAACCGCACATGGACCTGGTCTCACACGATGCCTGTGCCACCGGAACGCCGGACTCGTCTCCGGCCGTAGGTTCTGAATCGCGTGAGCCCGTGGACGCCGAGCTTCATCGTTTATCGATCTTCAAATTCAGCACCGCATACATCTTCCAGCACTCGCCTTTGGGCGTTGTTCTAAACTCATTAAAAAACCTGTCCTTGGCGGAGGACACTCAGCCGAACTATATCCGGCTCGAACTAGGGGCTGGCGATGGAGAATTTTACTTCCCACCCGCCACCCACTTTATAGCCACGATCGAGGATTTGACCGACGAACTTGATTATGACTCCGAGGACATCGATGGTATGGACGATGATGCCAGAGAAGAAGAGGCCCAGAACCTGCCGTTCACCGGACGCTGGACGGCCACTTCCTTGTATGACGTATACATGGTGGATGCACCAAAGGAGCATAGCGGCGACGATAAGGAAGACCCATTTGAGGATAAACCGTCCAAAATACAGTCCAAGCGCCGGCGTCAGCGGCGCCGCTCTAAGTCATGCCGCAGTAAAGAAAGCAACACTGGCACAGGAGAAGATGACACTCCGGAAGGTGCCGAAGACAACGAAGACCCCGTCGATAAAGCAAACAAACAAGATGAACGGGAAGATGAGCAGGTTAGCCCTATTAAATAGGGCACACATGAAGATTCGGAGGACGATAATTACCTTCCGCTCTCCGAAGATGAGGTGAGCCTCGGCACCGAAGACTTCATCGTGCCCGAGAAACCTCTTGAGCAGGAGCGCTTCAAGCGCCAGCTAATAGCCACGGCAAGGAGCCTGAAAAAGAAGCAGCAGCAGCTTCAAGCTGACCAAGATCTGCTCAATGATAAATGGATTGATGTCCTAGCATCCGAAGAATACGGCCTCAAGTGCCCAACCAAAAGCTACCCAAAGCGCAAATTGCTACCTCAGTTCGACAAGGAGGCGCCAGAGTACATACTACCATCGCACAATACGACCGACCGACCACCACGTGGTCGGGAAAAAATGGCAACTCAATGCTGAACATCAGCCCGCACCGCCTCATCACTTAGGTAGAGGTAAATTAGCCCATGACCATACATATGACCTCCAGCGGAACCTGAACAATAAAGCAGGACATACCAGATCAATTTACGGATCGCGAGGACGCGCCTCGACACGCGACAATGGCCACCTATTCGGACGTGACAAACCCAGTCATGCGCGGGCTGAACACCGCAGACGGACTCCATCAGAATTGTGTCACGATATGGCCCGATATAGAGGCCCCGCACACCCTCATTGCTTCACTGATGAGGTCCTGGATCACGAATTCCCAAAAGCATTCAAGCCCATGAACATAGAATCATATGATGGAACCACGGACCCCGCGGTGTGGATCGAGGACTTCATTCTCCACATCCATATGGCACGCAGAGATGACCTCCACGCCATAAAATACCTCCCTCTAAAACTCAAAGGGCCAGCTTGGCATTGGCTAAATAGTCTGCCTGAAAATTCCATTGGCAGCTGGGAGGACTTGGAAGAGGCTTTCCTCGACAACTTCCAAGGTACATATGTTCGACCTCCGGATGCTGATGACTTAAGCCATATAGTTCAACAACCCGGAGAGTCCGCCAGGAAATTCTGGACAAGGTTCTTAACTAAAAAGAACCAAATTGTTGACTATCCGGACGCCGAAGCTTTAGTAGCTTTCAAGCATAGCATCCGCGACGAATGGCTCGTATTTGTGAGGATGTGCCTGTTGTGGTTGCAAATGTTACTATTTTAACGGACTTTGTTATTCTTGATATTCCCGAGGACGATAGTATGTCTATTATTCTTGGAAGACCCTTTTTGAATACTGCAGGAGCTGTTATTGATTGCACCAAAGGCAATGTAACTTTTCATGTTAATGGTAATGAGCATACGGTACACTTTCCGAGGAAACAACCTCAAGTTCATAGTATCAACTCTATTGGAAAAATTCCATTGATTATATTTGGAGGTTTTGAATTTCCTCTTCCTACTGTCAAGAACAAATATGGTATTCTTATTATTGGGGATGTGCATATCCCCATTGAGATAACATAGTGTTATTCGAAATTTCTTCGGTTCCATGTTATTCGGAATGAGTTCGTTAACAAGACTTGACCAACCTTGTTAGTGGATTCCTTTTGATGAGCATGAGATGGATGAAACTAGAAGGCACAACCTTCTGTACCCTCCTTTTACTTCCTATTATTTATATTAAATAAAATAAAAATAATATTTTCTGTCTGATATCTGAATTATCCATGCAATATAAATATACCCCGAAAATAAAAGTTCTCCAAATGCCCTGAAATTTAAATATGATTTTTTCTAGAATATTTGAGAATATTTGGCACTGAGAACACAGCAGGGGGGCATCCACCTGGCCATGAGGGTGGAGGGCGCCCCCCTACCTCGTGGGCCCATGGTGCCCCCCTCCACTTATTGCCGCACCCACACACTTCTTTTTCCTTCCACAAACACCAATATCCAGCTCAAGCACGAGTTCTAGCTCATTTTGCTACAATTTTTGATCTCCTTGCTCAAAGCACCTTTCACAAAACTGCTTGGGGAGATTGTTCCTTGGTATGTGACTCCTCCATTGGTCTAATTAGTTTTTGTTCTAGTGCTCTATTCATTGCAAATTTGTGTTGCCTAGGTGACCATGTTCTTGAGCTTGCATGTCACATTTATGTGGTTCCAAGTAGTCTTGATACATGATATAGGCTCTAGGGACTTCTAGGAGTTGTTGCTATCAATTTTGTTGAGTTTGGTTCACTTTTATTTTTGAAGTTACTAAAAAATTCAGAAATTTTTCAGAGGGAGAAGTATGCTTAGGAAAATGTACCAAGGTGGTTCTTCAAGGAAACAAGGACCCAGGCTTGCAATGCGTGATGCTGATGATGAGTCACCAAGGGGTGCTCCAGTGCGGCCTTGTGAATGGCCTTCAGAGGACCTCATGGATCGAGCGGGGATTAAGGAATAATTTAACGCATATTTGCGTAACGCTGATCTTGTGAGCTTCGAGGAAGAAAAATGCCGTCAGCACCACTATCTCACTAGCTCCTTTGTGTGGAGGTTTGAATTTTCATCTTCACATAATTATCCAACTGTCATGTTTGATCTTTATGAAAAATCTTATACTATGGACTTAGAGGATTTTACCACTGCATGCAAACTACCGCAATGGGGTAGTGCTAGTGAACCCCGCAAATCTGAATTTAGAAATTTTCTTGCTAGCATAACTGTGGGGGAATCTAGAGATATAGCACAAGCTACCATAGGGAGCATTCATTTTCCTACTATACATTATTTTGCTCTCTTCATAGGTAGGTGCATAAATGGTAAAGATGAAGCATGTCATATATGTGTTCCTGACCTCAGTATTCTTAGGAGTGCTGTGTTAGGAGATAAATCTTATAATTTGGGAGCCATTGTTGCATGTAGGTTGCATCTTAATAGATTTAATGGATATTTCTTTGGTGCAATTTATGCAACCCGCTTAGCTGATTTTCTTGGTCTAACCATACGTAATGATGATATTGAATTGCCTCCTGCTTACTGAGACTTTAATGCTATGGTTCACCACCACTTTGTTGAGAGGAATGAATCACCTCTCCAGTATCACTTAATCTTCGACAGACGTTGTGCTGTCTGTATTACTCTCCCTGCTCCTGCCTTCTTCGATTATTAGGAAAAAGGAAGATATGTTATTACTAGAGAGAGGCAGATGAGTACGAGAGGAGGGCGGAGGCCGCTTGCCACCACGCTGCAGCTCAGGAGGCAATAGCCGCTGCATCGCAGTACGACCCCAGCTACAACTATGGATATCCGCCAGGCCATCCGTGGCAATAAACCAACTTAGGCCAAAAGCCTAAGCTTGGGGGAGTACGTATTTCCCACCGACATTACATTCATGTTCGCACACACTCATTGCTAGATGTCAGTACTCATACTTTTTCATTGTATAATCCATGCTAGTTTATTTCCTTTTTATGCTTTCTTCTTGTGTGCTTAATAAACCTTAAGAAAAACAAAAAAAATAGTTGTAGCTTTTAATTAGTTTACTTCCCATGCTTGTAGTAGTAATTAAAAATAAAACCCAAAAATATTTCCTGTTCTCCTTTTGCTTGTTGGGAGCTTTCCCGTGTAAATAGTTTTATTTCTTTTCTTTTCTTTGGGGATCGATAGGAGAAGACCATGATTAAATTGTTAAAGTGGCTCTTATATGCATTATTGTTGATCTGACAAAAGAGCCCATATTGCCTTGTCTTCTCCTGTTTATTGAATGCTTGCAGATTCCAGCTTAGTCCAATGCACGTGCACTATTATTATTATCCACATCATTCGGTCATGCAAGTGAAAGGCAATTATGACGATATATGATGGACTGACTGAGATGAGAAAAGCTAGTATGAACTCAACCTCTCTTGTTTTTGTAAATATGATTAGTTCATCGTTCCTGATTCAGCCTATTATGAATAAACATGTTTGCAATGGCAACTAGAGATCATAGTTTCTTATGCCATGCTTAATTAGCTAGGAGTTTATAATGGTTTACCTTGCGTGCCAACATGCTATTAAAATGGTTGTGATGTGGTATGATAGGGTGGTATCCTCTTTTGAATGATTCGAGTGGCTTGACTTGGCACATGTTCATGCATGTAGTTGAAACGAAATCAACATAGCCTTCACGATATTTATGTTCATGGTGCATTATATCCTACTCATGTTTGCATTTGGTGTTGATTAATTTTAATGCATGTTCATGACTGTTGTCGCTCTCTAGCTGGTCGCTTCCCAGTCTTTTTCTAGCCTTCACCTATACTAAGCGGGAATACTGCTTGTGCATCCAATCCCATAAACCCCAAAGTTATTCCATAAGAGTCCACCATACCTACCTATATACGGTGTCTACCTGCCGTTCCAAGTAAATTTGTATGTGCCAAACTCTAAACCTTCAAATAAATATCTTTGTATGCTAGAATAGCTCATGTATCAACTAGGGTTGTGTGTATCTTCAATGTTAGGCCGGTTATTCTCAAGAGGAGTGGACTCCGCTCCTCACTCACGAGAAAGTGGCTGGTCACCGGGATGCCCAGTCCCATGCTTTATGCAAACTAAATCAAAATAATTGCAAACAAAACTCCCCCTAGGACTCTTGTTAGTTTCGAGCAAGCCATGGATTGATGCTTGTTGGTGGAGGGGAGTATAAACTTTACCATTCTGTTTGGGAACCGCCTATAATGTGTGTAGCATGGAAAATATCACCATCTCTTGGTTGTTATGTTGACAATGAAAGTATACCGCTCAAAATATTATTGACCTCTATTTCAAAACCGAGCTCTGGCACCTCTACAAATCCCTGCTTCCCTCTGCGAAGGGCCTATCTATTTACTTTTATGTTGAGTCATCATCCTCTCATTAAAGAGCACCAGTTGGAGAGCACCGCTGTCATTTGCATTCATTACTACTAGTTTACATTGAGTATGACTTGACTGGATCTCTTTTACCATGAATTACAATGTCTAGTCAGTCCTTGAGCTTTAAAGGTGCTCTCCATTTATGTTTGTGGTCTTAGAAAGTGCTAGCGAGATACCATCTTGTTATATCATATTATGATTGTTTTGAGAAAGTGTTGTCATCCGAGATTTATTATTATTGCTCGCTAGTTGATTATGCCATTGATATGAGTAAACATGAGACCTATGCGTTATTGTGAATATGGTTAGTTCATAATCTTTGCTGAAAACTTGAATGCTGGCTTTACATATTTACAACAACAAAGAGCAAACAGAGTTTGTAAAAGTTTTTCTTTATCACTTTCAGTTTATCAACTGAATTGCTTGAGGAGAAGCAAAGGTTTAAGCTTGGGGAGTTGATACGTCTCCGCCGTATCTACTTTTCCGAACACTTTTTCCCTTGTTTTGGACTCTAACTTGCATGATTTGAATGGAACTAACCCGGATTGACGTTGTTTTCAGCAGAATTACCATGCTGTTATTTATGTGCAGAAACAAAAGTTCTCGAAATGACCTGAAACTTCACGGAACGACTTTTTGGAAATAATAAAAAATCCTTGCAAAAGATGAAGACCAAGGGATCACACCCTAGCCACGAGGGTGGGGGCGCTCCTGCCCCCCAGGGCGCGTCCCCTACCTCGTGGCCCCCCTGGAGCTCCTCCGACCACAACTCCAACTCTATATATTTGCTTTCGGGGAGAAAAAATCAGAGAGAAGGATTCATCGCATTTTACGATGTGGAGCCGCCGCCAAGCCCTAAAACCTCTCGGGAGGGCTGATCTGGAGTCCGTTCGGGGCTCCGGAGAGGGGAATCCGTCGCCATCGTCATCATAAACCATCCTCCATCACCAATTTCATGATGCTCATCGTTGTGCGTGAGTAATTCCATCGTAGGCTTGCTGGACAATGATGGGTTGGATGAGATTTATCATGTAATCGAGTTAGTTTTGTTAGGGTTTGATCCCTAGTATCCACTATGTTCTGAGATTGATGTTGCTATGACTTTGCTATGCTTAATGCTTGTCACTAGGGCCCAAGTGCCATGATTTCAGATCTGAACCTATTATGTTTTCATGAATATATGTGAGTTCTTGATCCTATCTTGCAAGTCTATAGTCACCTACTATGTGTTATGATCCGGCAACCCCGAAGTGACAATAATCAGGACCACTCCCGTCACACCCTGATTTTCATGCCACAACACTTAAGCTAATAAATCATGATAAAGTGTGGTTTGACAAAAACTTTTGCATCAATTGGCTTTTATTTGGAGTTGGTTTTGTCTCTGTGTTTTTCAAGTGATCTTTAAAGTCAACACAACTCCACCTTCTGTACTTCATCTCCTTGCCCCAAACTTCTGCCCAATGATCATGCCATGTGTATAGTGCAATACAGTATTTTATTACAAAAATAATTTGGCAAAATAGTTTTTTCAAAAATTAGTTTTCCAAAAACCCCTGAATTGAGGTTTGCACTACAAGTACTTGATTTGGGGTATGAAAAATATTTCAAAGAGAATATTTGAAACCTATTACATATAGGATTCCCATAAACCACAAAAAAATAATTTTAAAAGTTATTTTCCTATTTTATTTAAAAGCTTTTTCTTAAGGCCAGAAATGGTCTTTAATAGGGAAAAATTATTTTATTGTTTCAAAAATATTTGAGAAAAATCAAGGAAACTCAGTGGACATATATTTTCCATATATATGAGTTTCAACACATGGTCAGGATCAAAATATTGGACAAAACCTCCCAAAACCATTTCTGCCCATTTCAAGGATTTGAAATATTTCTACAAGAAATATTTTCCAATAAATCCAGGAAAATTCTAGCAAGTCACAGATGCATAATATGATGATATTGCACAGTTTCAACCCAAACCAAACTATTTTGGTTCACCAAAATGCCCCAAAACCCTCTCTGACTAGAATCAAATTTGAACAAGTTTGTACTACCAACTTTCTCTCCTTGACCCCAACTTTTGTGAGCATGTTCACATGACCAAATGAGGCCACTACACCAAGTGGTTCATCAAGGGGAAGTGATTTGCTCAACTAGATCTACACAAGTTCATTTCTACTAATTTCTAGGGTTTACAAAAGTTGCGTTGGCAACTTTGCCCAAAGAAGCTCCAAATTGGTGGAAGGCCTTAATTATATGTGTCATTTCACCCTGTGGAGTCTCATGGCATTTGGAAATCATCTACTTGCCCAAACCATTATCAAACACCTTCTGCCACTTTTCAAAAATCACCATTTTGACCACTAACACTATTCTCCTTGAGCTCAACTTTTTACCACAGCTCCTCCTAGTCCTCTCCTACCTCTAGTAACTCTTCCCTGGCCTCAGCTCAATGATTGAAGAGTGAAACATCCCCATTTACCCTTCTGGACAGCAGCATTCTTCTCCTTTCTCACCTCCCTCCTCACCCCAGTGGCCACCCAGGGCATCCAATGCCCCTCCCCCATTCTTTACTCCCCCCTAGAGCCACCAGACACCTTTGGCCGTGCCCACATTGCATAGAAAATGGCCATGTCGGCCATTTGGGTGCTCTGGAGTGCGCTACAGTGCACTCCCACACTGTAGCCGCCCCCAGCCAAGCACCTCCGGCCACCTCGGGCCTCCTTAGCGCGCCCGACGAGATGCCTCGAAGTCCGCAACACGGCAGCTAGTCGGCCCCCTCCTCCTTCTCCCTCCTCTCGCCCCAGCTTGCACGCGCGATGACCGCCCGAGCGCACCAGTGAGCGTGCTCACACGCGCGGCGCCTCTGGCCTCCTGCTCCCTCTCTCTTCTTTCCCTCGCTCTGGACCGAACCCACGAGCACCCCAAACACGCCCACACGCGCCCCCGTGACCCACAACAATGGCAACAACCTCGCCGACGCACGGGTCTATCGTGAGCCGTGGCTCGCCTACTTAAAGGCCTCCCCGAGCCTCTCCCTCACCACCACTCGCTCCTACCTACTCCAAATTGGCCCCCTGTGCCCTCCACTCTGTTCCAGGAGCACCCGAGCTCGAGCTCGAGCTCCGCCGCCTCGGGTCGCCATCGATCTCGGGGTACAGGCTCTCTCCGCCTCTTCTACCTCTTGATCTGGAACCTCTATACCTCCCTGACCATTTCCCCTTTGTTCCCCCTCTCTATTACAACCGGAATCGACTGGGGCAAGCACCTCCCGAAGCTCTGCCACCGGCTTCCTCTTCGCTGGCGAACCCCTGCACCCCGGCGACCAACTCCACCTCCACCCGAACGGCGACTCTGTCCTGAGCACGTCAGTGCCCTTAGATCGCCCTCTCTGACCCGAGGTTGACGACAACGGCCGTGGGGCCCGTCCGTCAGCCTCACGTCCTGACATGTGGGTCCCACACGTCAGGTTTAAAACACACGCGCGCGCAACAGTTCGCTCCGTCGGCTGGAGGCGTATTTCTCAAATACGCCTTCGACGTGGCAGCCTTGCGCGGGCTGGATCCCCCCTGGGCCTGCTGCACTGTGGCCGAATAGGCCAAGTTGCACAGCGTCCTTTTTCCTTTTCTTTTTCTGTAACTTTTCCAAAAAATCCACATGATTAAATAATAATCCAAATGCAATAATTCCAACTCCTAAATTCTTGTAATAATCCACCTATTTATTGGTGCAGTTTTCACTCTTATCAAACCAACTTTTCTTCACTGTTCAAATTTAAATTTGAATTTGAGCATTTATGCCTGTCATTTAAAATTCCTAGCACTGTTTCCATGACTCCAAATCCAAAACTAGGAATTTTCCCCTTCTTAGTTTTCACCCTAGTATTTAACAAAAATGAGTTGACATTTTTCTGAGCACTTTGTTTTTTCTGTTTTATTATTGCGTTATTTTTTTCTCGCTATTATTTCGCGACGATAGATTGCGTAGCCGACGAAGGAGTTGGACCAGAAAACCTTGAAGACCCAAGAAGACTTTGCTAAGCCAGGAAAGCATCCCTTTGACCATGTCTATGAAACCCTTTTTATGCATGTCATATAGCACTTTTATTGCTTGCATCAGAGACATGATACTGTGGTAACCACATGGGGTGGTTTGCCACCGTTACTTCCTCGTTGATACTTGCATTGTGCATGACCCTACCTTCTTATGAGGGTTATGCCAGTGGGAGTAGATAGGATGCTAAAGTAGTTGCTACGCAAAAAGGACGGGAATATGCATGGTGATGGAGACAAAGTATTTTCAAAAGACTTTCGAAAACCCCGTCGGGTGCCACTTATGCCCGAGGGGGACAATGAGATGGGTAACCACTTGATGACGAAGTGGTGTACCGAGGCAAGTGTGTGTGTTGTTTTCGAAAACGGATTAGATTTAAGATTTGTCGACTGTCCCAACCTTACATGCGCAACCACTCTACCCTTGTATGGGAAAGGGCATTATTGATTACCTAGGCCGATACTAGCTTGGAGCCCGCATTACTAGTGACGGGGGAGAGTTGGTGCTCTCTCTCGGGACGGGGTCGTGCCAGGTAGGGCGGCCATGACTGTTTTCACAGGGCACCGGATACACCGTTGTGTCCCCTCTCGGATGTTACGATCTCGAGTGAGTCTCGTATGATGTACATCGTGAGAATATGGAAAAATGAGTGGACTCCTTGTTAGTGTCGTCTAGGGAAATATAGTGATCGGGTGCTTACCCCGGGTACTTGAGGTAGCGCGGGTCGTGGATGACACGGAAGTTCCCCGGATCTTGTGGGTAAAGTGTGCAACCTCTGTAGAGTCTAAAACTATTCGAATAGCCGTGTCCACGGTCAAGGACAGTTGGGCGGTTCTGCTTAAACTATGTCCAGAATTTTACAAACCGCGCGTGTGTGTGGGTGTGTGTTGATGGAGCTAAATGGGTTAAGTTAGATGACTTGACACGATGATCAAGTTGGATTGGTGTCCAACTCTGTTTATGTTGATATCTGTAACTTGTTCATACGGATGTCTGTACTCTCATGATGCATACTTTACATGTTGATAGATCATGTCATTGCACTCAAAACTAGCTTTCTGCAAAATACCTACTTAGTGCTATATCATTGCATCATTGTGCCCTATTCCAATCGTGGGTTGCTTCCGAGTACATTCAAAGTACTCATTGGCTTGCCACTGGTTATTTAATTGGCCTGACATGGAAGAACAGGAGTTCAAAGAAGAGTTCTTTGGAGACGAACATGCGAACTAGGACGTTTCCCAGTCAGAATGCCTGTAGGGTTAAGGCAGACGGCATGGGTTCTACTTACCGACGAAGAATTTCCGCTGCTTAAGTTTATTTGGTGTTCAGCCCTTGTGGCTTTATCTATGTAAGACTTGACCATAATGGTCATAATTTGTGTAAGACGGTATGTATGGATGTAAGACTCTTGTTATTCAGCTTCTGTGTGTTCATTGACCATTGATCTCTGGGATCACTGTACACGTGCATTTGGTGATCTCGACTTATGAGTCGGGGTCCCCACAGAGCTGGTAACAGAGCCATCCTGACTATAGGAAGCCTTAGTTAGCATGGGCGTTAGATAGGACAAAACCCGTTTTGCAAAACCCTCTATACTCCTCTTCTTTTCTGAGATTTCCCAAACCTAAGGGATATTTTTCCTTAATGACCTCTCCTATTCAACTTTTGTAGATGGCCGTCGCCCCCTTGAGACTCCTTATGACAGGGTTCCCATCACTCCTAAAAGACTGCCTCCAACAATGCCACTATCCCTTGCTGCCCATATACACCCTGCATGAACTGGAAAATGATGTGCTCGAAAAGGAGTTCTACGCCAAGGTTTTTGTGCCTGCCAAGACCTCACCCCAGGGGTGGTTCTTCATTGGACCACCCATGCCAACAAGAGACCTGGCCATTCAGCAGGTGGCATATGAAGCGCTCCTCCGTCTTCGAGACCTCCTTCCAGAAATGAAAGAAGAAAACGCCACCCGCTACCTACCTGGCAAGAGTGGCTTTGGGGCTCCGACACAAGTAAGGATTTCCCTAGAAGATGAGGATCCAACCCTCAAGTACCAGATCCGCTTCATCAACGCAGGAGACTACCTTCTACGTCACCTTACCGAAGCATTCCTTAAGGCTCGCCAAGACCTCCCTTCACTTCTGCACCTCCACTGCCTCGAGAAGAAGAAGGTGGCCGAGCGAGGACAGCAAATCACTGCCTTACAAGCCCACCTTGCCAATCAGGAGCAACAAATCGAGGAACTTCGAAAACCCGCAACCAAACCCCACGCAGGAGGCATAGGAATGAATTTCCATATCCACCTCATAGAAGATCGTCATCAGGCCATCGACGACATAACCCAAGACTGGATAACAACCTTTTTGCTTCCGTCACTTGTCACGGGTGTGGTGAACTTGGGCATATTAAAAGGATGTGTCCCAACAAGCAGCCGACTGTCGCATACCCTTTGGCACCACAAGGGGAACCCAGAAACTGAAGACTGAGAGCCCTTCTCTCCGAGCAAGCACGACTACCGAGTCCGAGGACCCCTAGGGTAGGATGAGTCATGTACCCCCATATGCGTAGTCGAGTCCATGAGATGGTTCGAATGGAACCACGTTTTGTGTTGCTTGTTTTTACTTGTTTGTGTTTTGATATAAGTCGCACATTTGCCCTAGGCAGCTTGTACGCGACTATATCACCTATCGTGTCTTAATGGAATTGTGTGTGGCCTTTACGGCACTTGTTTGTTTACACTTACACCATAAAACCCCCTTTTAGGCATCCCCCTCCTCTATGCTACTTTTCCCTCTCATCTCTGAAGACCAGTAAGACAAGATACACCAAGGGTTCTACTTTGGAACCAACTAGCACTCAGGACTTTTGCTACAACCTCCTTGACAAAGTATAGCCCCGTAGAGTTATGGTTGCCCCTCAAGATTAGAAACCCATTCCTAGACCCTTCGAGACTTCACAAGATACCCCAGCTCGAATCCTTAACCATGAGCTTAATCTATGGAATCACAAGAGAACAAGTTAAGCTACAGTAACCCTTGCTTATCACTGGGTTCATTATGGAACTAGTGGGCATAGTGAGAGAGCACACTATCATCCTAGGGTAGCACGAAAACTGACGATGCCATAGGAAAGACCAATTTGGGGATATATGAACATAGGACAAATGACTTGGTGAGTTTATATCAGTGACCTTGAGGAATTATCTGAGACTCTTTGGTGGATTATAAGGCTTTCATGTTGATATATGAACTTGGTGGGCTCATGATTATAGAGTAGCATAGCTTTCATTACCCCTGAGTAAATTGGATTTATAGGACAATTATAATCGCAAGCTGAAACTCCTGGAAGTGCATGGATTTGACTTGATCAGATGATATTGATAGGAGACAGTTGATATTACGTAAATAACTTGAGGGAAACATGTAGGATTCCTCGTTGGACAAGAGGTTTGGATTTAAATAGGTGATCCTAGTTGAGTATAGATGCTGAGTAAGCCTGCAGGATTCGGAGTAAATTGGATTTAGACTGATGATCTTGATCGTGATACCATGTTTCTCGATGGACAATAAACTAGGAGATTGGAATTGATTTAAGGATTTATATAAGCTGGAGGTTGGAAGTTACTTGACCCCAATAATGGGAATTGGTGGACTGACTATAGTAAAGATAACCCTTTTCAAGTATTTGAGATTATAGGACATTAGAAGATCATGTGGAACACCATAAACATTGGATTTGTAGAATTAAATGGATTATGTAGTGATTGATGGAAGTTAATGGGCTGTTGGAGTTGATTCATAGGAAGGAAACAAGATCTTAGAGTGGCTTACGATGTGTTTCCTTAGGATAGATGTGCTTTATCTTAGACCTTGGAAGAATAGGCTGAACACTTGGATTGTCACGTTCAAGCTTCGCAGCTTATATGTTCTACCCATGGATTTTTAGGGGTAGACATACATATGAGTTTGGGGATTGTAGACATATATGATTTTGTTAGACCTCCTCTCGAGATTCATGAGGATATGGATCACATGAGTGATGATTGGAGTTGACCTATACGAAATGATGCTATCAGTGATATGATGTGATTTGTTTAAAGGACTAGATAGCACAATTGGCATCTCAGAAACCGTGCTTAAAGATAAGATGATAAATGTTCACTCGCACACTAGAATCCTTGAAACCCTTAAGCCCTACCAAGCTACAACATGGTCGGATCAGGACCTTAGGGCCTTGACACTAGATCTAGAACACCTTGGCCCACACTCAACAAAGACCACCACTAATTCCCCAGCCTACTTTATGTACCCCGTGAACAAAGTCTTCATGGAGTGCTTAGACAAGATAGTTGTCATCATCATTTGGTGACCTACTTGTCCACCCGAAGACGGAAGAAGAGCCGTTCAGCTAGTCAAGGAACATTTGAAGACCGCCATGCCAAGGAGGAAGAACTACACCCACCACCATCGTCCAGAAGTGAACTTTCTCGTCGAAGACCAGGTGTATCTGCGAGCCACTTCTCTCAAAGAGAACCAAGCATTTTCATGTCAAGAGAAACTCACACCAAGATTTATCGACCTTCTCCAAGATCACTGCAAGACGAAGAAAAGACGGCTACCAGCTAGAATTACCACCTGAGCCACCCACTGTGCACAACATTTTCCACGAGTCACAGCTTCGGAAGTGCTTCCAACATCCTAACCAACCCGATCCCTACAAGGACGTCGATCACCGAGCCATCGACCTCCAGCCCAATATGACTTACGCGAAAGACCCCAATGGCAATATGGATCAAGCAGGATGTCATACACGAAGCCACGCCATCGAGTACTTCAAGGTTCAATGGAGCACCACTCGGAAGCACAAGCGGTATGAGGACAAGAAGACTACCCCGGATCCAGTTTTCGTATTCCTTTCCACGCCTAGTTTGGGAATCTCGGGGACGAGATTCTTGTAAGGGGGGTAGGTCTGTCACACCCTGATTTTCATGCCACAACACTTAAGCTAATAAATCATGATAAAGTGTGGTTTGACAAAAACTTTTGCATCAATTGGCTTTTATTTAGAGTTGGTTTTCTCTCTGTGTTTTTCAAGTGCTCTTTAAAGTCAACACAACTCCACCTTCTGTACTTCATCTCCTTGCCCCAAACTTCTGCCCAATGATCATGCCATGTGTATAGTGCAATATAGTATTTTCTTACAAAAATAATTTGGCCAAATAGTATTTTCAAAAATTAGTTTTCCAAAAACCCCTGAATTGAGGTTTGCACTACAAGTACTTGATTTGGGGTATGAAAAATATTTCAAAGAGAATATTTGAAACCTATTAGATATAGGATTCCCATAAACCACAAAAATATAATTTTAAAAGTTATTTTCCTATTTTATTTAAAAGCTTTTTCTTAAGGCCAGAAATGGTCTTTAATAGGGAAAAATTATTTTATTGTTTCAAAAATATTTGAGAAAAATCAGGGAAACTCAGTGGACATATATTTTCCATATATATGAGTTTCAACACATGGTCAGGATCAAAATATTGGACAAAACGTCCCAAAACCATTTCTGCCCATTTCAAGGATTTGAAATATTTCTACAAGAACTATTTTCCAATAAATCCAAGAAAATTCTAGCAAGTCACATATGCATAATATGATGATATTGCACAGTTTCAGCCCAAACCAAACTATTTTTGGTTCACCAAAATGTCCCAAAACCCTCTCTGACCAGAATCAAATTTGAACAAGTTTGTACTACCAACTTTCTCTCCTTGACCGCAACTTTTGTGAGCATGTTCACATGACCAAATGAGGCCACTACACCAAGTGGTTCATCAAGGGGAAGTGATTTGCTCAACTAGATCTACACAAGTTCATTTCTGCTAATTTCAAGGGTTTACAAAAGTTGCATTGGCAACTTTGCCCAAATAAGCTCCAAATTGGTGGAAGGCCTTAATTGTATGTGTCATTTCACCCTATGGAGTCTCATGGCATTTGGAAATCATCTGCTTGCCCAAACCATTATCAAACACCTTCTGCCACTTTTCAAAAATCACCATTTTGACCACTAACACGATTCTCCTTGAGCTCAACTTTTTACCACAGCTCCTCCTAGTCCTCTCCTACCTCCAGTAACTCTTCCCTGGCCTCAGCTCAATGATTGAAGAATGAAACATCCCCATTTACCCTTCTGGACAACAGCATTCTTCTCCTTTCTCACCTCCCTCCTCACCCCAGTGGCCACCCAGGGCATCCAATGCCCCTCCCCCATTCTTTACTCCCCCCTAGAGCCACCAGACACCTTTGGCCGTGCCCACATTGCATAGAAAATGGCCATGCAGGCCATTTGGGAGCTGTGGAGCGCGCTACAGTGCACTCCCGCACTGTAGCCGCCCCCTGCCAAGCACCTCCGGCCACCTCGGGCCTCCCTAGCGCGCCCAACAAGACGCCTCGACGTCTGCAACACGACAGCTGGTCGGCCCCCTCCTCCTTCTCCCTCCTCTCGCCCCAGCTCGCACGCGCGACAACCGCCCGAGCACACCAGTGAGCGTGCTCACATGCGCGGCGCCTCTGGCCTCCCGCTCCCTCTCTGTTCTTTCCCTTGATCTAGACCGAACCCACGAGCACCCCAGACACGCCCACACGCGCTCCCGTGACCCACAGCAACGGCAACAACCTCGCCGGCGCACGGGTCTATGGTGAGCCGTGGCTCGCCTACTTAAAGGCCTCCCCGAGCCTCTCCCTCACCACCACTCGCTCCTACCTACTCCAAATCGCCCCCCTGTGCCCTCCACTCAAGCTCTAGATTGAGCTCGAGCTCCGCCGCCTCGGGTCGCCGTTGATCTCGGGCTACAGGCTCTCTCCGCCTCTTCTACCTCTTGATCTGGAACCTCCACACCTCCCTGACAATTTCCCCTCTGTTCCCCCTCTCTATTATAGCCGGAATCGACCGAGGCAAGCACCTCCCGAAGCTCTGCCACCAGCTTCCTTGTCGCCGGTGAACCCCTGCACCCCGGTGACCAACTCCACCTCCACCCGAATGGCGACTCCGTCCTGAGCACGTCGGTGCCCTCAGATCGCCTCGCCGTCGACCACAGCTGCGCCGGTGAGCTCGCCGCCCTCTCTGAACCGAGGTTGACGACGACGGCCGTGGGGCCCGTCCGTCAGCCTCACGTACTGACGTGTGGGTCCCACACGTCAGGTTTAAAACACACGTGCGTGCATCGGTTCGCTACGTCGGCTGGAGGCATATTTCTCAAATACGCCTTCGACGTGGTAGCCTTGCGCGGGCTGGATTCCCCCTGGGCCTGCTGCACTATGGCCGAATAGGCCCAGTTGCACATTGTCCTTTTTCCTTTTCTTTTTCTGTAACTTTTCCAGAAAAATCCATAGGATTAAATAATAATCCAAATGCAATAATTCCAACCCCTAAATACTTGTAATAATCCCACCTATTTATTGGTGCAGTTTTCACTCTTATCAAACCAACTTTTCTTCACTGTTCAAATTTAAATTTGAATTTGAGCATTTATGCCTGTTATTTAAAATTCCTAGCACTGTTTCCATGACTCCAAATCCAAAAATAGGAATTTTCCCTTTCTTAGTTTTCACCATAGTATTTAACAAAAATGAGTTGACATTTTTCTGAGCACTTTGGTTTTTCTATTTTATTATTGCCTTATTTTTTCTTGCTATTATTTTGCGATGATAGATTGCGTAGCCGACAAAGGAGTTGGACTAGAAAACCTTGAAGACCCAAGAAGACTTTTCTAAGCCAGGCAAGCAGCCCATTGACCATGTCTATGAAACCCTTTTTATGCATGTCATATAGCACTTTTATTGCTTGCATCGGAGACATGATACTGTGGTAACCACATGGGGTGGTTTGCCACCATTACTTCCTCGTTGATACTTGCATTGTGCATGACCCTACCTTCTTATGAGGGTTATGCCGGTGGGAGTAGATAGGATGCTAAAGTAGTTGCTACGCAAAAAGGGACGGGAATATGCATGGTGAGGAGACAAAGTATTTTTCAAAAGACCTTTCGAAAACCCCGTCGGGTGCCACTTATGCCCGAGGGAGATAATGAGATGGGTAAACACTTGATGATGAAGTGGTGTACCGAGGCAAGTGTGTGTGTTGTTTTCGAAAACGGATTAGATTTAAGATTTGTCGACTGTCCCAACCTTACATGCGCAACCACTCTACCCTTATATGGGAAAGGGCATTATTGATTACCTAGGCCGATACTAGCTTGGAGCCCGCATTACTAGTGACGGGGAGAGTTGGTGCTCTCTCTTGGGACGGGGTCGTGCCAGGTAGGGCGGCCATGACTGTTTTCACAGGGCACCGGATACACCGTTGTGTCCCCTCTCGGATGTTACGATCTCGAGTGAGTCTCGTATGATGTACATCGTGAGGATATGGAACAATGAGTGGACTCCTTGTTAGTGTCGTCTAGGGAAAGATAGTGATCTGGTGCTTACCCCGGGTACTTGAGGTACCGCGGGTTGTGGATGACATGGAAGTTCCCCGGATCTTGTCGGTAAAGTGTGCAACCTCTGCAGAGTGTAAAACTATTCGAATAGCCTTGTCCATGGTCAAGGACAGTTGGGCGGTGCTGCTTAAACTACGTCCAGAATTTTACAAACCGCATGTGTGTGCGGGTGTGTGTTTGTTGATGGAGCTAAATGGGTCAAGTCAGATGACTTGACACGATGATCAAGTTAGATTGGTGTCCAACTCTGTTTATGTTGATATCTGTAACTTGTTCATACGGATGAATGTACTCTCATGATGCATACTTTACATGTTGATAGATCATGTCATTGCACTCAAAACTAGCTTTCTGCAAAATACCTACTTAGTGCTATATCATTGCATCATTGTGCCCTGTTCCAATCGTGGGTTGCTTGCGAGTACATTCAAAGTACCCATTGGCTTGCCACTGGTTATTTAATTGTCCAGGCATGGAAGAACAGGAGTTCAAAGAAGAGTTCTTTGGAGACGAACATGCGAACTAGGGCGTTTCCCAGTCAGAATGCCTGTAGGGTTAAGGCAGACGGCATGGGTTCTACTTACCGACGAAGAATTTCCGCTGCTTAAGTTTATTTGGTGTTCAGCCCTTGTGGCTTTATCTATGTAAGACTTGACCATAATGGTCATAATTTGTGTAAGACGGTATGTATGGATGCAAGACTCTTGTTATTCAGCTTCTGTGTGTTCAGTGAGCATTGATCTCTGGGATCACTGTACACGTGCATTCGGTGATCTCGACTTATGAGTCGGGGTCCCCACAACTCCCGGTGATGACCGAAGTTTGAGTAGTTCATGTATTCACTATGTGTTAATGCTTTGGTCCGGTACTCTATTAAAAGGAGGCCTGAATATCCCTTAGTTTCCGCTAGGACCCCGCTGCCACGGGAGGGTAGGACAAAAGATGTCATGCAAGTTCTTTTCCATAAGCACGTATGACTATATTAGGAATACATGCCTACATTACATTGATGAATTGGAGCTAGTTCTGTGTCACCCTAGGTTATGACTGTTACATGATGAACCACATCCGGCATAATTCTCTATCACCGATCCCTTGCCTACGAGTATATTGTTCTTCGCTTATTTACTTTTCCGTTGCTATTGCTATCATCACTACAAAAAAACAAAAACATTACTTTTGCTATCATTACCTTTTTGCGACCTCTACCACTACTATCATATTACTTTGCTACTAAACACGTTGCTGTAGATATTAAGTTTCCAGGTGTGGTTGAATTGACAACTCAGCTGCTAATACTTGAGAATATTCTTTGGCTCCCCTTGTGTCGAATCAATAAATTTGGGTTGAATACACTACCCTCGAAAACTGTTGCGATCCCCTATACTTGTGGGTTATCAATGGCCTCCTTTGTTAAGGAGGAGGACATCGCCGAGCTTCGGGCGGCCGGGTACCTGGCGAAAGAAATCGCCCACCGTCTTCCAGCCCGGGGACAAATCATCCCCACACCGAAGCCCAACGAGAGGGTAGTGTTCATCCCTCATTTCCTCCGCGGGCTAGGGTTTCCACTCCACCCCTTCATCTGCAGGATAATGTTCTACTACGGGATAGACTTCCATGATCTAACCCCAAACTCCTTCCTCAATATCTTGGTGTTCATCGTTGTGTGCGAGGCCTTACTCTGCATCCACCCCCACTTCGGGATGTGGCTCAAAACCTTCAATGTGAAGCCCAAGGTGGTGGACGGATAGAACGCAGAGTGCGGGGGTGCCATGGTGAGCAAGCTCACCAATGTCTCTTGGCCAAAAGGCAAATTCGTGGAATCTATCAAGGAATGGCAGAAGCGAAGGTTCTACATCATCGAACCCCGCGATGCCACCTGGGCCGCGGCTGCCGAATTCAACTCCGGCACCCCTGTGCGGCTCACCTCCTGGGTCGAGAAGAGCCCAAACTGGTGTTCGTCGGACAAGCTGATTGCGCTGCAAACGCGTATCCAAAGTATGATCGATAGGGACATCAAGCTTGTTGACATAATCCAAGTGATGTTGGTGCGCCGAATCCTTCCCTGCTAGAGCTGAAGCCTTCCACTATGGGATTTCAACCCAAAGAAACACCATACCCTGGTGAGGCTTTTCGAAATGACTCATGAAGATGCCTGGAAGTTGCTTTTCAAGAGCAACGAGATACCGCCGGCCACTGACTCAGACCGGGGTCACGACATAAATCACCTCCCCAACGAGGTATGTTGTTTTCAACACATCCCTTACTTGCTTGTTTCAAGGATGATATCTAAGCTTTCATTACCATTGCTTTTCAGTACTGGTTGAAGAAGGCGAAGCAGATCCGGTGTCCGGCTCCCTTGCCCGAGGAGCCAGTCACCCCGCGCTTAGCAAAGATGCTAGAGCTGGTGCCTTATAAGGCACCAGAGAAGAAGGCCACAGGAAAGGCCAAGGGGGTCCGGAGCGGCCCCCGCCACAAGGGTACCTCGGACGCGACGTCTGAAGACAAGGCCCATTCCCCCGCCGCCAAAGACGATGCGGATGAGGAGGAGGAGGAGAGCGACTCTCCCCCTGATGGGGGGAGGAAGAAGAGGGCGGCCTCCGCAACTCTGGAGGTCGAGGTTCCCAAAAGGGGGAAGGGATCCCTCGCGGATAAATCCGCATGGGACGTTGATGACAGTCCGGAGAGACGCCCCCGCACAAAGCCTCGGGCTGCATCATAAGTACTAATACCTTATCCGCCCATGAAGTTTCCCCTCCTCGTTGTATTGAGATGATTGGTTATGTTATTGTAGTCCGGCCCACAACAACCCTCCGCGATCCTCGTCAAGAGGCTCGCTGGATTCCAAGGTGATGGCCAACAACTCCCCGCCAGCCGCACACTCCCCCGAGACCAGGGATGATGTGGAGGTGCTGTCCCGAAGGACTGTTCCCGGTGGGGGAGAGGCTCAGGAGGCGCCCGAAGGCGAAACCCCCGTCGCCGGACACCAAGGGGAATCAATCCCCCGGAGACTGGTGGGGAGGTCCATATACAATTCGGCCCTCAACCGGACTCAATTCCAGAGATTGAGGAGGCTCCGGAATCCAGCACACACCCTCCTTCGAAAGAAGGGGGGATGCATGTTCCGTCGGTGGCCCCTGTCCAACCAGGGGCACCGTATAATCTGCTGGAAGCGCTGCGAGGCGCTTCCATTATGGATGAGCACTGTGTCCTTATGGGCATGGTGATTGAACGAGTTCAATCTGCCAAGAGTGGACTAACCGAGGCCTGCGGCAACCTGCTGACAGGTTTTGAGGTAAGTGATGCCAAAAGGAGAGAATCCCACTGTAGACAGTAGCCCCTGAGACACTGTCCGGTGTTCGGAAAGAAGAAACCAGATAGAGGATCAATCTCCTATGACAGGAAACTAACTAATTTTTTCTTAAATACAGGTGTCGTTGCTGGCCGTGACTGCTACCTCTTGAGCACTTGTGTTGGTTTTCCCTTGACGAGGAAAGGGTGATCCAACAGAGTAGCGTAAGTATTTCCCTCAGTTTTTGAGAACCAAGGTACCAATCCAGTAGGAGGCCACGCATGAGTCCCTGGCACGTACACAAACAAATAAATCCTAGCAACCAACGCGATAAGGGGTTGTTAATCCCTACACGGTCACTTACGAGAGTGAGAACTGATACATATGATAAGATAATATTTTTGGTATTTTTATGATAAAGAGAAATAATAGTTGCAAAGTAAAAGAAAAGGCAAAGGAAATAACTAAGTATTGGAATATTAATATGATGGAAGATAGACCCGGGGGCCATGGGTTTCACTAGTGGCTTCTCTCGAGAGCATAAGTATTCACGGTGGGTAAACAAATTACTGTTGAGAAATTGACAGAATTGAGCATAGTTATGAGAATAATTAGGTATGATCATGTATATAGGCATCACGTCCGAGAAAAGTAGACTGACTCCTTCCTGCATCTACTACTATTACTCCACACATCGACCGCTATCCAACATGCATCTAGAGTATTAAGTTCAAGAGAACAGAGTAACGCTTTAAGCAAGATGACATGATGTAGAGGGATAAACTCATGCATTATGATGTAAACCCCATCTTGTTATCCTCGATGGCAACAATACAATACGTGCCTTGCTGCCCCTACTGTCACTGGGAAAGAAAACCGCAAGATTGAACCCAAATCTAAGCACTTCTCCCATTGCAAGAAAGATCAATCTAGTAGGCCAAACCAAACTAATAATTCGAAGAGACTTGCAAAGATAACCAATCATACATAAAAGAATTCAGAGAAGATTCAAATATTATTCATAGATAAACTTAATCATATACCCACAATTCATCGGTCTCAACAAACACACCGCAAAAGAAGATTACATCGAATAGATCTCCACAAGAGAGGGGGAGAACTTTGTATTGAGATCCAAAAAGAGAGAATAACCCATCTAGCTAATAACTATGGACCCATAGGTCTGAGGTAAACTACTCACACTTCATCGAAAGGGCTATGGTGTTGATGTAGAATCCCTCCATGATCGATGCCCCCTACGGAGGAGCTCCGGAACAAGCCCCAAGATGGCATCTCGTGGATA
Organism: Triticum aestivum; assembly: GCF_018294505.1. Classification (NCBI taxonomy): domain Eukaryota; kingdom Viridiplantae; phylum Streptophyta; class Magnoliopsida; order Poales; family Poaceae; genus Triticum; species Triticum aestivum. The sequence continues at coordinate 233,509,820 of NC_057797.1, read as the reverse complement.
TAGAAAGTTACGACGGTGGAATTAGGGTTTTGGCTCCGTATCTGGTAGTTTGGGGGTACGTAGGTATATATAGGAGGAAGTAGTATGTCGGTGGAGCAACAGGGGGCCCATGAGGGTGGAGGGCGCGCTTGGGGGGGGGGGGGTAAGGTGCGCCCCCTACCTCGTGGCCTCCTGGTTGATGTCTTGACGTAGGTTCCAAGTCCTCTAGATCATGTTTGTTCTAAAAATCACGTTCCCGAAGGTTTCATTCCGTTTGGACTCTGTTTGATATTCTTTTTCTGCGAAACCCTAAAATAGGCAAAAAACTACAATTCTGGGATGGGCCTCCGGTTAATAGGTTAGTTCCAAAAATAATGTAAAAGTGTATAATAAAGCCCAATAATGTCCAAAACAGAATATAATATAGCATGGAACAATAAAAAGTTATAGATACGTTGGAGGCGTATCAAGCATCCCCAAGCTTAATTCCTGCTCATCCTCGAGTTGGTAAATGATAAAAACAAATTTTTTTATGTGGAATGCTACTTGACATAATTTCAATGTAACTCTCTTAATTGTGGTATGAATATTCAGATCCGAAAGATTCAAGACAAAAGTTTAATATTGACATAGAAATAATAATACTTCAAGCATACTAACTAAGCAATTATATTTTTTCAAAATAACATGGCCAAAGAAAGTTATCCCTACAAAATCATATAGTCTGGCTATGCTCCATCTTCACCACACAAAGTATTCAAATCATGCACAACCCTGATGACAAGCCAAACAATTGTTTCATACTTTTAATGTTCTCAAACTTTTTCAATCTTCACGCAATACATGAGCGTGAGCCATGGACATAGCACTATAGGTGGAATAGAATGGTGTTTGTGGAGAAGACAAAAAGGGAGAATATAGTCTCACATCAACTAGGTGTATCAACGGCTATGGAGATGCCCATCAATAGATATCAATGTGAGTGAGTAGGGATTGCCATGCAACGGACGCACTAGAGGTATAAGTATATGAAAGCTCAACAAAAAGAAACTAAGTGGGTGTGCATCCAACTTGCTTGCTCATGAAGACCTAGGGCATTTTGAGGAAGCCCATCGTTGGAATATACAAGCCAAGTTCTATAATGAAAAATTCCCACTAGTATATGAAAGTGATAACATAGGAGAATCTCTATTATGAAGATCATGGTGCTACTTTGAAGCACAAGTGTGGTAAGAGGATAGTAGCATTGTCCCTTCTCTCTTTTTCTCTCATTTTTTTTATTTGGGCCTTTTTTATGGCCTCTTTTTTATTTGGGCTTCTTTGGCCTCTCTTTTTTTCGTCCGGAGTCTCATCCCGACTTGTGGGGGAATCATAGTCTCCATCATCCTTTCCTTACTTGGGACAATGCTCTAAAAATGATGATCATCACACTTTTATTTACTTATAACTCAACAATTACAACTCAATACTTAGAACAAAATATGACTCTATATGAATGCCTCCGGCGGTGTACCGAGATATGCAATGAATCAAGAGTGACATGTATGAAAGAATTATGAACGGTGGCTTTGCCACAAGTACAATTTCAACTACATGATCATGCAAAGCAATATGACAATGATGGAGCGTGTCATAGTAAACGGAATGGTGGAAAGTTGCATGGCAATATATCTTGGAATGGCTATGGAAATGCCATGATAGGAAGGTATGGTGGCTGTTTGGAGGATGTTATATGGTGGGTATATGATACCGGCGAAAGGTGCGCGGTATTAGAGAGGCTAGCAATGGTGGAAGGGTGAGAGTGCGTATAATCCATGGACTCAACATTAGTCATAAAGAACTCACATACTTATTTCAAAAATCTATTAGTTATCGAAGCAAAGTACTATGCGCATGCTCCTAGGGGGATAGATTGGTAGGAAAAGATGATCGCTCGTCCCCGACCGCCACTCATAAGGAGGATAATCAATAAATACATCATGCTCCGACTTCTTAACATAACGGTTCACCATACGTAGATGCTACGGGAATAACAAACTTCAACACAAGCATTTCTCAAATTCACAACTACTCAACTAGCACGACTCTAATATCACCATCTCCATATCTCAAAACAATAATCAAGTTTCAAACTTCACATAGTATTCAACACACTCATAAGAAAATTTTATTATTAATCTTGAATGCCTAAAATAATTAAAGCAAATTACCATGCTGTTTTGTAGGACTCCCAAAATAATCTAAGTGAAGCATGAGAGAACAATGGTTTCTATAAAACAAATCTACCACCGTGCTCTAAAAGATATAAGTGATAGCATATATCATGTTCACCGTTTTGAACTGTAGGGGAAACTTCTTCTGTCCCCCTGTGTTCGGTTGTCGTGGATCTTCGCCATTGTCCAAGCTTCGCGATCCCTTTTCCCTATTCTCGGCGTTTAATTTGCTGGCCTGTTTGAAAACCCAACACTCTCTATTTGTATGATTAGGAGGCTTGTCGGAGGTGCCATGAATCTAGCATGGACGATCAAGTATGCGGTCCAAGCTGGATGGGCCCAAATTGGTCTTTTGGAACTGCTTCTTCCGCTAACCAGACATAGAGCCACTGAATCCGGCATTGACCGTCATATCCTCGGTGTTGTCACTGTTGTTTCAGTGCTTGTATCTATTGCGTCGGGACTTGTCTTTGTTGCTTTTAACTTCAGGGGTGCCAGCGTCGCTTGCATTGTTTTTGCTACAGGCCAACCAACTGTTGTCACCCGCACAAAAGCGGGTCATGAGTGCCATGAGGGCCGCCATGGATTTTGGCTTTTCTTGGCCCAGGTGGCGAGCCCGACAGGTATAGCAGTTGATTTATCAACCATTTGCAAAGATATTTTAGTAGGTGTCAACTTATTCAAATCAAGTCTACGATATAAAGAGAGAGGCATAACACTAACACCGGCTCCAAGATCACATAAAGCGGTTTTAACATAGTTTCTTTTGATGGAGCATGGGATAGTAGGTACTCCTGGATCTCCAAGTTTCTTTGGTATTCCACTTTTAAAAGTATAATTAGCAAGCATGGTGGAAATTTCAGCTTCCGGTATCCTTCTTTTATTTGTAACAATATCTTTCATGTACTTAGCATAAGGATTCATTTTAAGCATATCAGTTAATCGCATACGCAAAAAGATAGGTCTAATCATTTCAGCAAAGCGCTCAAAATCCTCATCATCCTTTTTCTTGGATGGTTTGGGAGGAAAAGGCATGGGTTGCTGAACCCAAGGCTCTCTTTCCTTTCCGTGTTTCCTAGCAACAAAGTCTTTCTTATCATAACGTTGATTCCTTGATTGTGGGTTATCAAGATCAACAACAGGTTCAATTTCTATATCATTATCATTACTAGGTTGAGCATCATCATTAACATTATCACTAGTTTCAAGTTCATTACCAGATTGTGTTTCAGCATCAGAAATAGAAATATCATTTGGATTCTCACGTGTTTCAGTAATAGGTTCACTAGAAGCATGCAAAGTCATATCATTTTTCCTTTTCTTCCTTTTAGAAGGACTAGGTGCATCTATATTATTTCTCTGAGAATCTTGCTCAATTCTCTTAGGGTGGCCTTCAGGATACAGAGGTTCCTGAGTCATTCTACCAGTTCTAGTAGCCACTCTAATAGCATAATCATTATTCTTACTATTCAATTCATTGAGCAAATCATTTTGAGCTTTAAGTACTTGTTCTACTTGAGTGGTAACCATAAAAGCATGTTTACTAATAAGTTTAATTCACCTTTGACATTAGCCATATAATCACCCAAATGTTCAAGCATATTTGAATTGTATTTCAATTTTCTACCAAAATAAGCATTAAAATCTTCTTGCTTCACCGTAAAATCATCAAACTCGTCTAAGCATTGGCTAGCAAACTTAGTAAGAGGGATTTCAGCTTTATCATATCTATAGAGAGAATTTACCTTTACTACCTATGTCGGGTTATCAAGACCATGTATTTCTTCAATAGGTAATGGATTAAGATCATATGTTTCTTCAACAGGCGGTAAATTAAGACCGTGTATTTCTTCAATAGGAGGTAAATTCTTAACATCTTCAGCTTTAATACCTTTTTCTTTGATAGATTTCTTTGCCTCTTGCATATCTCCAGGACTGAGAAATAGAACACCTCTTTTCTTTGGAGTTGGTTTAGGAATAGGCTCAGGAAGTGTCCAATTATTTTCATTTGTTAACATATTATTCAATAGAATTTCAGCTTCATTCGGTGTTCTTTCCCTAAAAACAAAACCAGCACAACTATCCAGGTAATCTCTGGAAGCATCGGTTAGTCCATTATAAAATATATCAAGTATTTCATTTTTCTTAAGAGGATGATCAGGCAAAGCATTAAGTAACTTGAGAAGCCTCCCCCAAGCTTGTGGGAGACTCTCTTCTTCAATTTGCACAAAGTTGTATATATCCCTTAAAGCAGCTTGTTTCTTATGAGCAGGGAAGTAATAAATCATATCCTAGGGACTACGCACACAACCAGGATCAAGAGAATTAAACCATATCTTAGCATCACCCTTTAATGAGAACGAAAATATTTTAAGGATATAAAGGTAGCGAGATTTCTCATCATTAGTGAACAGGGTGGCTATAACATTTAATTTAGTAAGATGTGCCACAACAGTTTCAGATTCATAGTCATGAAAAGGATCAGATTCAACCAAAGTAAGTATATCAGGATCAACAGAGAATTCATAATCTTTATCAGTAACACAGATAGGTGAAGTAGGAAAAGCAGGGTCAGGTTTCATTCTAGCATTAAGAGATTGCTGCTTCCATTTAGCTAATAACCTCTTGAGCTCGTATCTATCTTTGCAAGCTAAAATAGCTAAAGCAGCTTCTTTTTTTCAAAACATAACCCTCGGGAATAACAGGCAATTCATATTTATTAGGGGGAGAGTGTTCATCATCACTTCCATCAATATTATCAGTTTCAATATTTTCATTCTCTCTAACCCTAGCAAGTTGTTCATCAAGAAATTCACCAAGTGGCACAGTAGTATCAAGCATAGAAGTAGTTTCATCATAAGTATCATGCATAGCAGAAGTGGCATCATCAATAACATGCGACATATCAGAACGAATAGAAGAAGCAGGTTTAGGTGTCGCAAGCTTACTCAAAACAGAAGGTGAATCAAGTGCAGAGCTAGATGGCAGTTACTTACCTCCCCTCATAGTTGAGGGATAAATCTTGGTTTTTGGATCTCTCAAGTTCTTCATAATGATAAGCAGATATAAATCCCAAGTGACTCAAAGAATAGATCTATGCTCCCCGGCAACGGCACCAGAAAATAGTCTTGATAACCCACAAGTATAGGGGATCGCAACAGTTTTCGAGGGTAGAGTATTCAACCCAAATTTATTGATTCGACACAAGGGGAGCCAAAGAATATTCTCAAGTATTAGCAGCTGAGTTGTCAATTCAACCACACCTGGAAACTTAATATCTGCAGCAAAGTGTTTAGTAGCAAAGTAATATGATACTAGTGGTAGCGGTAGCAAAAAGGTAATGATAGCAAAAGTAATATTTTTGGTATTTTGTAGTGATGATAGCAATAGCAACAGAAAAGTAAATAAGCGAAGAACAATATATGGAAATCTTGTAGGCAATGGATCGGTGATAGAGAATTATGCCGGATGCGGTTCATCATGTAACAGTCATAACCTAGGGTGACACAGAACTAGCTCCAATTCATCAATGTAATGTAGGCATGTATTCCGAATATAGTCATATGTGCTTATGGAAAAGAACTTGAATGACATATTTTGTCCTACCCTCCCGTGGCAGCGGGGTCCTAGCGGAAACTAGGTGAATACCGGACCAAAGCATTAACACATAGTGAATACATGAACTCCTCAAACTACGGTCATCACCGGGAGTGGTCCCAATTATTGTCACTTCGGGGTTGCCGGATCATAACACATAGTAGGTGACTGTAGACTTGCAAGATAGGATCAATAACTCACATATATTCATGAAAACATAATAGGTTCAGATCTGAAATCATGGCACTCGGGCCCTAGTGACAAGCATTAAGCATAGCAAAGTCATAGCAACATCAATCTCAGAACATAGTGGATACTAGGGATCAAACCCTAAAAAAACTAACTTGATTACATGATAAATCTCATCCAACCCATCACCATCCAGCAAGCCTATGACGGAATTACTCACGCATGGCGGTGAGCATCATGAAATTGGTGATGGAGGATGGTTGATGATGACGATGGCGACAGATTCCCTTCTCCGGAGCCCCAAACGGACTCCAGATCAGCCCTCCTGAGAGGTTTTAGGGCTTGGCGGTGGCTCCGCATCGTAAAATGCGATGAATCCTTCTCTCTGATTTTTTCTCCCTGAAAGCAAATATATTGTAACGCCCCGGAAACACCCGCCGGTGATCGTTTCTCCTGGCGGGATCTAGACTGGCCTCACAAATCAATGCTAGTCTTTTATACGCACTTTGTCCTCACTCGTGCGCACCCGGGAGCAACTTCCCGGTCGGTCACCCATCCTGACACTACTCCAAGCTAAGCACGCTTAACTTTGAAGTTCTGTCCGAATGGGCTCCCAGAAAAGAAGGAATTCCTTATTGATATGAGTAGTCTATCATCCCTCTTAAGCCAGGCTATCACATATATAGAGTTGGAGTTGAGGTCGGAGGAGCTCCATGGGGCCCACGAGGTAGGGGGCGCGCCCCCCACCCTCGTGGCTAGGGTGTGGCCCCCTGGTCTTCATCTTTTGCAAGGATTTTTTATTATTTCCAAAAAGATGTTCCGTGAAGTTTCAGGTCATTCCGAGAACTTTTGTTTCTGCACATAAATAACACCATGGTAATTCTGCTGAAAACAGCATCAGTCCGGGTTAGTTCCATTCAAATCATGCAAGTTAGAGTCCAAAACAAGGGCAAAAGTTTTTGGAAAAGTAGATACGACGGAGACGTATCAGCCATCCATTTGCCTTGACCTCCGGATCCGGACATGGTTGAGTGCTTTCTCGAGACAGGGAAGTGGGAACTTGGGCGTTGAGCTCAAGAACGGAGAGGCATGAAGAAAGCGTGGGAGAAGAAAGGGGAATCTTATCTCCTTATAAGGGCGGTAAATATCGAACGCCCCCCCTCATTCGCCTTAAAATTCGCCTACTCCCAAGGGCTGTGTAAACGGCACGGTTGGGTTACCCACGCCCGTGTTGATGAGAATCCCGTAATAAGGGGACACGATCTTTGCTTTGACAAGACGTGCCAATGACAACCGTGTCTCGAAATGTGGGGCGAAAAACGGTTCGAAATTAAGACCGGACAGGCGTGACGTCACATTACTAAAGTTGTCAGCAGATTGGACTCGTGTGTTATTATATTCTCTCTACGGTTGTGTGCGGTGTGTGTTATAGGTCTGGACATGATCGATTCGTTTGGAGATTATTCGGTAGTTCGGTAGGAGGAACCCGCCTTGCAATGCCGAAGACAGCACAACGCGTCGGATACCTTGTCATTGAAGCTAGGTTCAGGGGCTATTGAGGTAGTCCTGGACTAAGGGGTCCTCGGGCGTCCGGCCTGTTATCTGTGGGTCGGACTGATGGGCTGTGAAGATATGAAGACCGAAGATTGTACCCGTGTCTGGGTAAGACTCTCCTTGGCGTGGAAGGAAAGCTTGGCGAACAACTATGAAGATTCCATCTTATGTAACCGACTCTATGTAACCCTAGACCTCCCCCCCGGTGTCTATATAAACCGGAGGGTGTAGTCTAGAAAGGATATACTCAATACCGTAGTCATACAGGCTAGACTTCTAGGGTTTAGCCATTACGATCTCGTGGTAGATCAACTCTTGTAATACTCATATTCATCAAGATCAATCAAGCAGGAAGTAGGGTATTACCTCCGTAGAGAGGGCCTGAACCTTGGTAAACATCGTGTCCCCTGTCTCCTGTTACCATCAACCTTAGATGCACAGTTCTGGACCCCCTACCCGAGATCCGCCGGTTTTGACACCGACAAAGGGGCCCAAGGGCTCTCATCAGATGTCTGCTCTGGAGTTTGGTAAATCTCGTAAGCGCAATCCGTACGGGGAGCCTCAGGATCCTTCACTTGTATATCGCATGTTCTAGAACAAGTTTCAGCAGTCTATTTTCTATGATGTGTTGAAGACAAAGAAGAATCTGTATGTGAAAGTTAAGTTAGTGGATCTCTCTCACATGGAGAAGGACTTGCCCTACTTTGGAGATGCACTTCAGAGGTGCGAGGAGCTCGATATCAAGAGGATTATCTCTTTCAACAAGGACTTTAATGCAGAACTTGTGGCCCAATTCTATGCCACAGTTCACTTTGGGCAGGATGAGGATAGGACCCTCTCCTGGACGACCAATGGTTGGCGTTTGTCTGCTTCTTGGAAGAACTTTATGGAGCTGCTGTCATATGAGGATAAGGGCGCCCAAACCCCAATTGGGTTTTGCCCTCACTGGGAGGCCAATGCTACACACAAGGAGGCTCTGTGGCAGTTCTCTACCAGGAAAGTGTGTGATATTGGTCATGTCTCTTACGAGCTTTGGCCCTTTCTGGATATCATGTATAGGATCTTCAAGAACACTTTGTTCCCTCATGTTGGCAATGAGGATATGGTGCATTCCTATTTGGTGGACCTTCTTCTCTTTTGCCAGAAGGAGCAGGGCTCTCAGGAGGTGTTGGATATTTATCATGTCATGTGGTCGGAACTTTGTTGTGCGATCTTGGAGCGCAAGTGCATCATTTATGGCCCTTACCTGATGCTACTCATTGAGGAGACTTGGGCATCTATGTTTCCTAATGAGGAGCTTCTTGCTGGAGACCTAGTGTCTCATGATGTTGTTCAGTTGAGGCAAAAGGAGAAGTGGGGAACGGCAGCTCCTGCCCCACAAGTGCAGTCTGAGGATGATGATGGTGATGATGATGATGAGCCTGACTATGAGCCGCTAGAGGAGCCATCTTGGGCTAAGAAGCTCAAGCAGAAGATGAAGAAGCTATTTTGTCTCAAAGCCAAGGGACAATACAAGGCTCATGTTGATGCAAAGAAGGACCATTGTCGTGACAAGGCCATTATGAGGTAGGTGGCCTCACCGTGTCGGATGGCTCTAAGGAGAGGATCACTGATGAGGAGGCTTGGGTCCATGTGCACTGCCCGTGGACTGATTCTAATGATGGCACTAGAGGCCCTACAACTTATTCAGAGGATTCTGACAAGGAGGAGCATGGTTGGTGATGCCCTGGAGTGTTGCTACCACCGTCTACTCTTTTGGTGTCTCGATGCCAAAGGGGAAGAGAGTGTAGGGATTTGCAATATTGCTGTGTGTTGGGAGTCGAGTGTGGAGTTTGTTTCTCGCTTCGCCATTGCTTTCCTTGCTCGAACTCTTTCATTTGCCTTAGTTTGTGTTTGTCCCATGTGTTCGAGACCATATGATGTGATACATATGAGCTATCCTATCTCTATCTATCTATGTCAAGTACTTCATGTTAATTATCGTTTGTGAGATATATCTTATGTTTATGCTCTTTTTCCTATGCTCACATAGTATCACTTGCCTGCCTTCATCTTACTATCTACGCAAGAATGGTTTGGTCTATAAAATATAGGGGGGTGTGGATCTTATATGTGTGTATTTTGCATTCCAAAATCATATCTAAAATAGTGCACACATCTAGGGGGTGCATGTCTATATTTTGTAGATTGTGGGGTTGCACACCTCTTTTTGCTACATCCTTTGTGAAAATCCCTCGTTGTCATCAATCCACAAAAAAGGGGGAGATTGTTAGGGCATATTTCTCCCTAAGTGGTTTTGGTGATTGATGACAACATGTTTGCGGACTAATTGTGTGCAATGAGCTTTTCAGATTATCAAGCATATGGCACAAGACAATTCGCACCCCTCAGAGTTTCAAGAGAAGATGGTTTTCTTTCCCGCATTTCTTTTCTGGTGGACTTGAGTTGTAGGGAAAACTGTGCTATCAAGAGGGGGTCCGTGTCAGAATGGTTTGGGTGGAATCAACACGTACACACTCATCTTGCACCCATCGACGCCTTCCATTTCATTGGAGTTGTCCTCCATTTACATCGAAGTAGGGGAGAAGAGCTACAAGCGGTAGTACTACCTATAGGCGGTAGTACCGCTGTTACCACCGCTCGTACTACCTCTCATAGTTGGGGCCTCTCCTTTTTCGTGTCGGATTTTACGGTGGTACCTCAGGGCCTCTACCATGCTATCCATTTGCCCTTAGAAAACTGGCGGTTGTAGCAGTGCTAGCACCGCTCCTACTACCGTGGACTGCCCGTTCCTCTATCTTCTCCCCTGTTCTTCATTTCTCCTGTGCATCCTGTAAAGAGCGGTAATACCGCTTGTAGAGCGGTAGTACCGCTCCTTGAGCGGTAGTACCACTCATCTGCGGGCTAAAAGGTGCATAACGGTTGGATTTGTCCCCCACTATAAAAGGGGGTCTTCTTCCCCAAGAAGACTCACCTCTTCCTACCCCCAAACTCCATTGTTGCTCCAAAGCTCATTTTTCGCCTGATCTCTCTCCCTAGCCAATCAAACTTGTTGATATTCTAGGGATTGGTTGAGAAGGCCCAGACCTACACTTGCACTAAGAGAAATTTGAACCCCACCCACTAATCCCTTGCGGATCTTGTTACTCTTGGGTGATTGAGCACCCTAGATTGTTGAGGTCACCTCAGAGCCACATTCCATTGTGGTGAAGCTCCATGGTGTTGTTGGGAGCCTCCAATCAAGTTGTTGAGATTTCCCCAACCTTGCTTGTAAAGGTTCGGTCACCACCTTCAATGGCACCACTAGTGGAATCACTACATCTGGCATTGTGTGAGGGCGTGAGGAGAATACGGTGGCCCTAGTGGCTTATTGGGGAGCAGTTTTCCTCCACATCGCTCTAACGGAGACGTACTTCCCTTCAAAGGGAGGGAACTTCAGTAACACATCCTTGTCTCCTTCAGCTCCACTTGTGGTTATCTCTTTCATTTACTTTGTGCAAGCTATTGTTGTGTTGTATCCTTTGCTTGCACTTGTTGTCATTGCTAGCATCATGTAGGTTGCTCACCTAGTTGCATATCTAGACAACCTATTTGTCGCTATACCTAATTTGTGAAGAAAAGCTAAAAATTGTTAGTTGCCTATTCACCCCCCTAGTCAACCATATCAATCCTTTCATGAGTTCTCACGGTCACTTTGCTACTTCTTTTCCCCTATACTCATTTGTTGTGATCAAATGACAGATGCCAAGAGCCAGATGCCACCACCGACGACTACTACTACCCCGAGTGTGCCTACTAATACGTCGAGACCACTGATGGCCAGGAGTAGTTAGGAGGCTCCTAGGCAGGAGGCCTTACCTTTTCGGTCATTTTTGTTTTTGTGCTAGCCTTCTTAAGGCGGACTTGTTTAACTTATGTGTGTACTCAGATATTGTTTCTTGTGCTGACATGTTTGTATTCGAGCTTATGTATTTGAGCCCTCTGGCTTGTAATTTGAAGCTTGTATGACTTTTTTGTGTATTGAGTTGTGTTGTGATATCTTCCCGTGAGTCCCTAATCTTGATCGTACATATTTGCGTGTATGATTAGTGTACGATTGAATCGAGGGCGTCACAAGTTGGTATCAGAGATGACTGCATGTGTTGGGGAACGTAGTAATTTCAAAAAAAATTCCTACGCACACGCAAGATCATGGTGATGATATAGCAACGAGGGGAGAGTGTTGTCTACGTACCCTCGTAGACCGAAGCGGAAGCGTTGACGCAACGTAGAGGAAGTAGTCGTACGTCCTCCGGTTCAACCGATCCAAGTACCGTTACTCCGGCACCTCCGAGTTCTTGACACGCGTACAGCTCGATGACGCACCCTCGATCTCCGATCCAGCAGAGGCGCCAAGGGGGAGTTCCGTCAGCACGACGGCGTGGTGACGATCTTGATGTTCTCCTGTTGCAAGGCTTCGCCTAAGCACCGCTACAATATGACCGAGGTGTAATATCGTGGAGGGGGGCACCGCACACGGCTAAGGAACGATCAATGATCAACTTGTGTGTTCTAGGGTGCCCCCCTACCTCCGTATATAAAGGAGGGAGGGAGGAGGTGGCCGGCCCTAGGGGGGCGCGCCATGAGGAGGGGGAAACCTACTCCAAGTAGGTTTCCCTCTCTTTTCCTTATCTTATTTGGAGGGGGAAGGAAAGAGTACTAGTATTAGGAAGTAGTACTAGTAGTAGTAATAGGAAGAGGGGGAAGGAGAAAGGAAAGGGGGGGCCGGCACCCCTCCCCAATTCGGATTGGGCTTGGGGGGCGCGCCCCCCTCCCTTGCTCCTTCTCTCTTCTTCCTACATGGGCCCAATAAGGCCCATATACCTCCCGGGGGGTTCCGGTAACCTCCCGGGGCTCCAAACTTCTCCGGAACCTTTTCCGGTGTCCAAATATATCCGTCCAATATATCAATCTTTATGTCTCGACCATTTCGAGACTCCTCGTCATGTCCGCAATCATATCCGGGACTCCGAACAACCTTCGGTACATCAAAATACATAAACTCATAATATAACTGTCATCGAAACCTTAAGCGTGCGGACCCTACGGTTCGAGAACGATGTAGACATGACTGAGACACATCTCTGGTCAATAACCAATAGCGGGACCTGGATGCCCATATTGGTTCCTACATATTCTACGAAGATCTTTATCGGTCAAACCGCATAACAACATACGTTGTTCCCTTTGTCATCGGTATGTTACTTGTCCGAGATTCGATTGTCGGTATCCAATACCTAGTTCAATCTCGTTATCGACAAGTCTCTTTACTCGTTCTGTAATACTTCATCTTATAACTAACTCATTAGTTACATGCTTGCAAGGCTTAGGTGATGAGCATTGCCGAGAGGGCCCAGAGATACCTCTCCGACAATCGGAGTGACAAAACCTAATCTCGAATTATGCTAACTCAACATGTACCTTTGGAGACACCTGTAGTACTCCTTTATAGTCACCCAGTTACGTTGTGACGTTTGGTAGTACCCAAAATGTTCCTCCGGTAAACGGGAGTTACACAATTCTCATAGTTACAGGAACATGTATAAGTCATGAAGGAAGCAATAGCAGAATACTAAACGATCAAGTGCTAAGCTAACGGGATGGGTCATGTCAATCACCTCATTCTCCTAATGATGTGATCCCATTAATCAAATGACAACACATGTCAATGGTTAGGAAACATAACCATCTTTGATTAATGAGCTAGTCAAGTAGAGGCATACTAGTGACTATATGTTTGTCTATGTATTCACACATGTATCATGTTTCCGGTTAATACAATTCTAGCATGAATAATAAACATTTATCATGAAATGAGGAAATAAATAATAACTTTATTATTGCCTCTAGGGCATATTTCCTTCACTTCCCACTTCAGTGACAACTTGTTTGTACCCTTGGTGGACTGAACACGCCTAAGGACAAGGTCACCTTCCTCAAAACACCGTGTGTGAACCCTGTGACTATGATAGCGACGCATGCACTACTGCAGAATGCTGCTAACATGACACTACGATCAAAGACCCTTCGACGAAACTATGTGTGATGTAATAATCGCAAACAGTGGTGTAAAAAGACAGTCAAAAAGGTACAAAACGTTTGCGATGACGGATGCATCAAACACGGTTCGGATTTTAGTTGATGTGCGATGCAGTGCATACGGTTTAGTTCAATTAACTGTTTGCGATGAGGAGGAACAAAAGAAACGACAGCCAGATGGAGGTGTGTGTGATATATAGCATATGGTTCACTCGGATGAACTGTTTGTGATTAGGCAACACAAAAGAAACGGTCAGCCAGATCAAGTTGTGTGCGATATACGGCATGCAGTTCACTCAGATGAACTGTTTGCGTTGAGACAAGAGAACAGAAACGGTCAACCAGATTAAGGTGTGTGCAATGTACAACATATGGTGGACGAGAACTTTGCCTACTGGTCCGCCTTGTCTTAACGAGGAGGAAAACAATTCTCTTTATTCCCAGCCCTGGGTACCGATGTTGTTGCCGACATAACTGACAATCTATCCTCTTACGTGCCTGGCTACCATGACTGTGGAAGATGTTAGTGCCCTTCCTACCTTTAACCCACAAGGTGGGCCCATAGCCCACAGTTCCACAGGATCGAAACCTGACCCTCCTATGCACCCTTGTTTCCAAAGTTATTCCTCACGCTTGGCTTCATATGTAGATCACGAGCCACCTTCCTAGAGATGATCTACTCTAGTATCAAAAGCAATATTTGTTTTTGTTGCTCTAAACACCTTCCACCTTCTGATTAGGCATCAAACGATTGCCCGCCCATTCCAAACTTCTCATGGTACCTCCTTACTTTTCTCTCAGTATTTCTTAAGTTTCAATTCGAGAGTTACTTTCCGTCACCTTCCCTGATGTTATATATCAGATGAGCAACCTTGTAAAGGTCCGTTCTTCCGAAACTACCCCTTATCCTTTTCGTAAGTACGATGGAATTCCTGAAGAAAGGATGATGACTTCATCATGATGGCATGAAGCACAGAAATGAAGACATCAATGTAATGGATCTACCTCTTCGAGAAGAGCAACCAAGGCCGAGAAGATCCATTAGAATTTCATAACCAGAACTTTCCCCCTTACTCCACCTCTTAAATCTCGGGACGAGATTTCTTGTAGTGGAGGAGATTTGTAACACCCCCAATGTCATACTACAGTGACCTCACACTAATGGTGCCATGATCAAGTTTAACTAAGCCAAATTGCCACTTGATAAAAATCAAAGCCATTTTCAATTTAAAACAAAGTCAACATTTTATTTCTTCAAACTGTAAAACTAAAATGTTCGTAAGTTGCAAATTTTCCCTAAGAAATTTTCATGGTGAAACCAAACCAATTTGGATCCCCAATTTAACCCTAGCAACTATTTTGTGGACCCGTAGCGATAAGTAAGCCCAGTTGAATTCAAACCAGAAAAATATGTACTTTTACAAATGGTGTGAAAACTTGTGTATGGCTTTGTAATATTACTTAGTAATTGTGTGCAGAGTTTGAACTAAAACAAATTTCATTGCTATACGAACTAAATGGAAAATAGTAGCTAAAACAAAAAGAGGAAAAGAAATGTAGAAATAGCACTATGTACATAGGCTTAATGCTACAGTGGCAACCCAACCCAACAGTCCCTCCTCTTCAACCTCATGTTCACTTAGACACGCTGGACGCGCCTGCGGCATCCATGACGCCAAAGGCCATGCGTCAGCCATCTGCCTCACCCGGGCATGGATAAGATCCCACTCGAGCCCCGCGAATAAACCCTAGCCTTCATTCCCTTCTTCCTTGCACCGCTTTCTTCCTTCCTGCAAGGAGTCGACTCGCCGTCGCCGTGGCCGCCGTCACCCCCGCATCCATTGAGCTCCCTGACTCCTAAAACCTTGTCTGAAAGCTCCATCTACATCGTCTACGACCACTATGAGGACCTACTCAAGCTGTGTCACATTACATCGTCTGGATCGAAAGAATCTGTCACCTTCAGCCGCCGTGAACTAACGCTTCGATCCATCGAGGGCTGCACTCCCGATCACCCAACAAGCCTTCGTGTGCCTCCCCGGTGAGCACCGTCGCCTTTGCCTCTCTTTCTGAGTCCTAGTTCCTGATGTGTCTCCAATGTATCTATATTATCATTCTTGGATGTTTTACAATCATTTTATAGCAACTTTATATCATTTTTTGGGACTAACCTATTGACATGGTGCCCATTGCCAGTTGTTGTTTTTTGCTTGATTCTTACATTGTAGAAAATCAATACCAAACGGAGTCCAAACACGGAGAAACTTTTTGGAGAATTTTTTGGACCAGAAGACCACCACTGGGCCAAAGGAGTACTAGAGGGGAGGCCCGAGGTGGGCAGAACCCAGCAAGGCGCACCAGGAGGCCCGGGCGCGCCCTGGGGGGTTGTGCCCCCCACTTTGGCCTCCCGCACCGCCTCTTCACCCTATAAATACCCAAATATTCCAAAACCCCTAGGGGAGTCGACGAAACACAATTCCAGCTGCCGCAAGTTCCAAAACCACGTGATTCAATCTAAACACCATCACGAAGGGGTTCATCATCGTCATTGGTGCCTCTCTGATGATGTGTGAGTAGTTCACCATAGACCTACGGGTTCATAGGCAGTAGCTAGATGCATTTCATCTCTCTTTTGATTCTCAATACAATGGTCTCTTGGAGATCTATTTGATGTAAATCTTTTTGTGGTGTGTTTGTTGCGATGCGATGAACTTCGAGTTTACGATCATATCTATATCCATCAATATTACTTGAGTCCTCTTTTGATCTCTTATATGCATGATTATTTATAGCCTCGTATTTCTTCTTCGAATCTTTTTCTTTAGTTAGGTCGACTAGATCGATTTTTCTTGCCATGGGAAGAGGTGCTTTGTGATGGGTTCGATCGTGCGGTGTTCCTTCCAAGTGACAGAAGGGGCAGCAAGACACACATGTATCGTTGCTATTAAGGATAACAAGATGGGGGCTATTCCAACCTGAATATATCTCGTCTACATCATGTCATCGTTCTTATTGTATTACTCTGTTTCTCCATGAACTTAATACACTAGATGCATGTTGCATAGCGGTCGATGTGTGGAGTAAAAGTAGTAGATGCAGGCAGGAGTCGGTCTACTAATCTAGGACATGATGCCTATATATTGATCATTGCCTGGATATCGTCATAACTATTCAATTTTCTATCAATTGCCCAACAGTAATTTGTTTACCCACCTTCTGCTATTTCTCGAAAGAAGCCACTAGTGAAATCTACGGGCCCCGGGTCTATTCTTTATCATATTTTCTTTACGATCTATTATTTCCGTCTGAGATCTATTTTTATTTTCATTTATTTTCAGATCTATTATTCCAAAAAACAAAAATACTTTGTTGCAATTTTTATCTGCATCTTTTATTTCGCGTTATATCGAGATATATTTATCCAATCTATCACAAATTTTATTGTGTCAACTTGACAATTTCTGGCGCCGTTACTGATAAGTCTCCAACGTATCCAGAATTTTTGATTGTTCCATGCTGTTATATTATCATTCTTGGATGTTCTACAATCATTTTATAGTCATTTTATATCATTTTTTGGTACTAACCTATTGACATAGTGCCCAGTGCCAGTGTCGGGGAAACTGGTCCTCGAACACCTATGGGGCCGGCGGACCGGGCCCCTTTCGGTTCGGCGGGGGGGGGGGGCGGAGATCGCACGAAGAGCAGATCGAGGCGAGGCACACGAGCAGTTTACCCAGCTTCGGAGCTCTCCGGAGAGATAACACTCCTACTGCTGCTTGTCTGGTTGTATTATCTGGTGTTCTTGCTCTCCAAAGCGAGAGATGGCTGGAAGCAAACTGTCTAAGGCTTCGAACCTATCAGTCGAACCCCCTCTACGTTGCGCATGGGCCTCCTTTTATACGCTAAAGGGGTCACCGACAGGTGGCAACGCAGAGGAGGGTAAAAACGTAAAAAGCGAGGTAGTTGATACAGTTGCTTGTACAGTGCACCCTACCTAACCCTGACGGCAGGGGACAAGGGCATTAAATGCCCGTCTGAGTCGCCCGAACAGTGCAGAAAAGGACCGTTAGGGGCGCCACCGTTTGCCACGATGGCGATCTTGTCAGCTTCGCATGCCGCTGTGCATCGCTGGCTGCACAGCCTCCTGCCACGCGCGCCCGGGGAGGCCCCCAGAGCGACACGTTGGTGGATGCGCTGGAGCATGGACGCAGAGTGGCCGCCTGCCGCGGCAAGCACCTTGCCGCTGTTGTCATTTTGTCGGGTCCGGAAGCTTGTCGCTCACCGGGCTTCGAGGTACCTTGGTTTGTCTTCCCGGCAAGCTCCTCTTGCCGGGGCCTTGTTGCCTTGTCGGAGCGAGTGGCGCGTCACGGCAAGTTCCTTGGTGCGCCTTGATTGGCCTTCCCGGCAAGCTCCTCTTGCCGGGGTCTTGTCTCCTTAGCTTATATACTTTGCTCTTGGATGGCTCCAAGGGAACTTTGGAGGGTCTTGGCGTTCGCCCGGCAAGCCTTGCCGCGGGGTGCTGCAACTGCCCGTGCACAAGTTCGGGGTACTAGGGTACCCCTATTCTAGTACACCGACAGGAGCCCCCGGGCCTGGGCCAGACACGGTGCCGAGCGCTGTTGGGCCAGGCCCAAGACAGGGCACAGGCACACGCGAGCTGGGCTACACCAAATCTCGCTCCGTATCCACCGCACTCTCCCATAACGGCACGCGTGGATTGCGGCATCGTGGGAGAGATCGTGGGTGGTTGTTTAAGTGGAAGGCCGAAACGTCCGCCCCGTCCCTCTTTATAAGCAGAGGAAACAGGGGTAGTTCGTCCCCCTCGCTGCTTGCTGCTACTCCTTCTTCACAAACTCCGCCGCTCCCCTCTTCTTCTCGAAGCCGAGAGAGCAGCGCTTCGCCCCCCTTATTGCCAGCAGCGTCACTACGCCGTCGACCTTCTCCACCACCTCCGCCGTGGCCCCGAAAGGCGGCAAGGGAAAGGGCGTGAAGTCGGTCGAGGCACAGCGGCTCGCGGCACTGCGGAAGGAGCGAGCGATCTTCACCCCCCAGCTCGGAGTGCAGGAGCTGAGGGAGTACTTCTACCTCTTTTGGGCGACGGAGACGCGTGCGCATCCGCGCACGAGGGTACTCCTGGCGGCTGCCTCGGAGTCGGCTCCAAATGGGTACCCGTTCTTCCCGCTATTCTTCTACTGCGGGCTCTGCCCGCCCTTCTCGGAATTCTTTTGTGACATTATGAACACGTATGGCTTCCGCCTCCTTGACTTCACCCCCAATGCTGTCTTGACCATGGCGGTTTTCGCACACTTGTGCGAAAACTTTGTCGGAGTCCACCCTAGTGTAGCCCTTTTCTACCACTTCTTCATACCTCGGGTAGAGAGAGGAGAGCCGCTTGCCGGAGGGATTGCCTGGGTCTCGAGAGTCGGCAAGAAGGAGGCGTACTTGGAGGGTGAGCTTCGCAGCAAGTGGGAGGAGTGGAGAGCAGAGTGGTGTTGGATTGTCGAGGAGGATCCGCAGCCCTTCACCGCCGTGCGCCAAACTCCAATAGTGCGCGGCAATGACTGGAGTAACATGGCCCCGGAAGACGAGAGGCTGAAGATCGCCATCAGTAGGATTCTTCGCCTCAGGCTTGCCGGGCTCACCGTAGGTGCTATCGGGGCAGATTTCCTCCGCCGCCGTATTGCCCCCCTGCAGGAGAGGAGGAGGCCCGCCTGGGAATTCAAGAATTCAGCGGACATCATGAGGCTGCGGCGGGCCTCAACTACAACTTCACTGTCTTGGAGTTGGATGCAATGCTCTTGGAGTTATTCAAACGCGACCCCCAGCACCCATTCATACTGCCGAGGGGCATAGTTCCTTTGTGCAATAACTCTTCGCTTGATCGGATCCGCGCTATGATGCCATTGTGTGATTCACACGGCATCGTCCCCACTTGGCAAGAGCCTGCGGACGACGTTGTGCGAGCGTTCTTCGACACCTTGGAGGAGTTGCCGGTTCGCGCAGACAAGCAGAAGAGCCTCACTCGTGACACCACCGACGAGGAGCTGCAGCTTATCGCTACCAGGGCGGAAGAGGCTGCGGCCGCAGCTACTGCGGGTGTGTTTGGGTTCACTGTGGAGGAGGCGGAGGCTGCAGAGGCGGCAAACCTTGCCGAACGCGCGGAGTTCATGGGCGAGGAGGAGCCTGCCGGTTCTGAAGCCGAGTCGAGCGAGGCCGGCGAGGAGGAGGATGAACCTTCAGAGAGCTTGTCGCAGGCGGAGCCCCCGGCCCCGCCAAGTAGGCACCTTCGCAGGGCCGGGGACGCAGCAGGGCGGCAGCCGGCTCCACAGCCACCGAGCCGCGCGACGCGCTCTACCGCGGCAAGCAATGTTGCCGCGGGAGCGCCACATGCAACAGTGGCAACTGGAGCGGGACCTTCCCGGGCCGTCGCCGCTCCCGCCAAGCGGGCAAGGGATCCTACTCCTCCACCTCGTCGCACCGGAGGAGGGCCGGACTTCGATCTTTCCGCGCTCAGCTCCGATGAGGAGGAAGAAGAGTGAGTTTCTTTGGCGCCCTTATAATCCTTCAATCTTGCTGTTTATATCTTGTATCTGACTTGCTCCAATCTGGACTCTTTTCTTTTTAGAACACTGGCCCAGAGAGCGGCGAAGAGGGCCAAGGCCGCGGTGATCGTCATCGAGGATGACCCCATCGCGTCGGCAGGAGGTGGGTCAGAGACCACCTTGACGGACCCGACAATCACTCCTCGTAGCAGCCCCCAGCGCAGCCCCCATCGTAAGTTCATAGTTTATCTTTCCGCTGTCGGGCGCGCTTGAGTGCTTTTTCCTTTGTTGATATCTTGCTTGTTGACTTGTTCAGGAGCAAAGCAGCCTCATCAAGAGCGCCCGGAGGCCGATCCCGAAGTGCCACCTGCTTCGACTGTGCCGCCAAGGGAGGAGTCCCCGGCAAGGGAGCGCTCCTCCGGCAAAGGGGGACTCTCCGGCAAGGGATGACACTGCTGATCCTGCGGCAACCGCGGCCGCAACTGAAGATCTTGGCGCAGGTAATCCATTTGCCCAGAAATTTTCCCTTGGGTTCCGCTTCTTTCGTTTTTCCTTTCTTGGATTTTCTGATTGATTTTCCTCCCCTCTTCGTTCTTCAGACCCATCTTCGGCTGAGCCAATGGAGACTGAGGGCCCCGGCGAGGAAGGTGCCGGTGCTGATGTGACCGCCAGCGAGGAGGCCGACGGGGCTGCTGCTGCGGAAGCCAGCAAGGGGTCGGGCGATCGTACTGACGACCCTGAGGCCGCAGGAGCGCCGGGCGCTGCACCGACCGCTGAACCCTCTGCCGCTTCTGCGGAGCCGGGCTCTGAGGAGCCCTAGCCTGGCGCCTACTTGCAGCCCGGCGACAACATCTTCATCAAGCTACCCTGGGCGTCGAGATCCAGGGCGCCGGTCGAGGGGGAGACTTTTGACGGGGAGGTGCTCGCCTCTGCTGGGCTGTCATTGCTTGACGCGCCCGGCAGCAGCAGTGGCGAGCCTGAGGAGGAGCAGCTGCTGCGGAAGCTGCTGTCACTCTACCGCACCCGGCAAGCCAAGCTGGCTTCTCGGGAAGCGCTTGTCGCGAAGGCGGGAGTTGACATGGAGAAGCGTGCGGAAGAGCTCCGGAGCCAAAATCAAGAAGCTCTCCGGTCCCTGGCGCAGGAGCGGGAGCGAGTCGACGAAGAGCGCACGGCCTTTCTTCTCGAGAAGGCCGAGGCTGAGGAGGAGCAAAGGCTTGCTGCCGAGAAGCAGTCTGCGCGGGAAGGCGAGCTAGTGCAGCGGAAGGCCTACCTCGACAGCTATGAGGAAGAGCTCGCCGAGCGCGAGCGAGCACTTGGCGGGGCGCTCAAAGAGGCAAAGGATGCCGCGGCAACTGCAGAGGCCGCCAAGAGGGAACTAGAGGAGAAGGTGGCGCGGCTGGAGGCCGAAATTGGGAAGAGTGGCGAGGAGCTTGCCGCGCTCAAGTGTGAGCGCGAGAAGGATGCTGCCGCCCATGGTGAGCTGCAAGGCCTTCTCGCTGAGAGGGGCAAGGAGCTCAGCACCGCCAAGGATTCCAAAGCGGACCTGGAGCTGAAGCTGGCCACGCTGACGCAGACGCTGGAGGCCGCCAAGGAGCGGGAGAAGACCTTGGCGGAGAAAGTCAAGGCTGACGCGGCGCTGCTGGAGAGCATTGTAGTCACCCAGAACTCCTTCAGAGACACGGTGGAGCACTGGACCGAGGGCCTGGTGAACACTGCCGCCGCCATCAATGAGGAGCTGGCGCAGCTGGGGATGGATGACTTTGGATATCCTTCCGACGAGAGCCTTCAACCCAGCGCCAAGCTCAGCTTATTCTTCAAGGGCGTGGCGACGGCACTCCAGTGGCTCCGGGAGAGGATCCCGAAGCAGCTGGCCGACGAGTCGCACAAAATCTGCGCTGGGGTTCTCCAGAAGGTGCTGATGAAGGTGGCCTTCCGCAACCCAGGCCTGAGCTTCACCAACGTCCTCCGATCCTTGCCGCCTGACACCGACCTGGACGCACTCAAGGCCCTTGTCGCACCCATTGTGGACAAGGTGAGCGAGATCAAGCGAGTCGAGGGCGGGCGCGTAGATTAGGCCGCCCATTTCTTCCTTTCCCTTGTCGCTGCTAGTCATGTCATGAAAACAGTCTATTAGAGCTGCGACAAGTTATCTTTGTAATATAACTTTATTTCTGTTATCAATTGCAATGTTATTCCCTCTACTAGATTCCTCCCTTTGTATGTTTTCACCCTACGCTTCTAGGGAACTTGTCGGCGCAGGCGCCCGAGCCGCGAGCGCTGAGTGTGGAACTTCAGCAGCCTGCTGGCGGCGCTTCTTCCGACAAGAAACCTTGTCATGACTAGATGCAGCAAGCTTAAGCTGTTAAGCGGACTTGAAATAGAGTAAGGGCGCAACTAGCCACGAGTTGGTTCCTCCGCGCACAGGTTTTCCATACAAAGCAGAGTCGTTCGAGGAAGATAACTCAATTTTTTTTAAAAGTGATTGCTCAAACTTTGGCAACTTAGCTTTTCTGTTATTTGCTTCCCGGTAAGGCAAGTCTTTGCTTGAACGACGCCTGGCCCACACCACAATCTTCTCCTTCCCCCCGGCAAACTTGTGTGCGAGAGAACCTTCTTTTCCTTCTAAAAGAAAAATAAAGGAGAGAAGACAATAATATGGAGCACTTCGGCTCGTTACTGCTTACCGGATGTAAGTGCTGCACAAAGTGTCAGATAATCATATGCAAGAAAGGAACTAACGCATGAAATGGACAAGCTGTGCGGAGCACATGGGGTTTTACTTATGCACGGGATCTGCGCCCGGCTTTGTACAAAGGATTACATGCAACAGCGGCAAGACTTGTACAAAAGGTGGTTGCTGGAACGGGTTCCGGCAACCGCGCCTTATGGGAAAAACTTACGAAGATGTTCTATGTTCCAGGAGTTGCTCACTGGAATGCCATCTTCGGTCTCAAGGCGGACAGCGCCAGGCCTTGTGACTCGTCTCACCCGATAAGGGCCTTCCCACTTCGGCGTCAACTTGTTGGAATTCTTGGCGGATTGAACGCGCCGAAGAACAAGGTCGCCTTCCTCGAAGCTTCTGGCTTTAACTTTGAGGCTATGATAGCGGCGCAAAGCTTGCTGGTATCGAGCAGCTCGTACAGCAGCCTGAAGACGATCTTCCTCAAGGAGCAGCGCGTCATCTTGCCGCAGCTGTTCTTGCTCAAGCTCATCGTAAGCGAGCACTCGAGGTGATCCGTATATGAGTTCCGTGGGGAGAACTGCCTCTGCTCCATAGACTAGAGCGAAAGGTGTCTGGCCAGTGGCTCGATTTGGCGTCGTTCTGATCGACCAAAGAACCACCGGCAGCTCCTCGATCCAGTTCCTTCCGCACCTTTGCAGCTTGTCGGAAGTTCTGGTCTTGAGCCCGTGCAGCACTTCAGCATTTGCCCTCTCTGCTTGACCGTTGCTTCTCGGATGAGCAACAGAAGCGAAGCAGACCTTGGCTCCAAGGTCTTGGACGTACTGCATGAAGGTGCGGCTCGTGAATTGCGTGCCATTGTCAGTGATGATCCTGTTGGGAATCCCGAAACGGCAAACAATCGACCTGAAGAACTTGACTGCTGACTGTGCTGTCACCTTCCTCACTGGCTGCACTTCCGGCCACTTTGTGAACTTGTCGATTGCGACGTACAAGTACTCAAAGCCCCCGACAGCTCGGGGGAAGGGGCCGAGAATATCGAGCCCCCAGACCGAAAATGGCCAGGATAAAGGGATCGTCTGGAGAGCTTGAGCTGGCTGATGTATCTGTTTGGAGTGGAACTGGCATGCTTCACACTTGGTTACTTGTGCAGTTGCATCCTGGAGGGCTGTTGGCCAAAAGTAACCTTGCCGGAAAGATTTGCCGGCAAGTGCTCTTGCGCCTATGTGGTGGCCACATATGCCTCCATGTATCTCTGCCAACAGCTTTTGTCCATCTTCCCGGCGAATACACTTCAATTTCACACTGTTGAGTCCTCTTCTGTACAGTATGCTATCGACAAACTGGTACATACTTGACTGCCGTGCTACTCTTTCCGCTTCTTCTTGCTCTTCGGGAAGTTCTCCTGTTTGAAGGAAACGGACAATCTGATGTGCCCAGGCTGGAGCCTATGGCTCGACAACAAGGACTAAAGGCACATCTGCTGCTGCGGGAACATCTGTTTCTACGGCAAGGACTTGCGGCTCTGCCGGAGCTTGATGTTCCCCGGCAAGCTTGCCGGAGCAAAGCTTGTCGGGAGCGTCTGCTTCAACGGAACAAACCATAAGGCTTGCCGGAGCAGACTGCCCCTCAGCATCTGTGGTGTTGATCTTGGGGACTTTCTTGGCGGCGGCTTCGGGAAGCTCTGCCGGAAAGTAGTCACCAGAAACCATCTTCCTCTTCTTGCTTTGTCCAGTTGATGGTGTTACAGATGGTTGAGTCAACTTAAGCACAAAGATCCCTAGTTCCACAGGTAACTTTAGTGCGGCACACTTTGACAGGCCATCAGCAATATCATTCTGAGCTCGTGGGATATGTTCCATTTGTAGGCCGTCAAAGTGCTCCTCTAGCTTCCTCACTTCATCGACATACGCTTCCATCAACGTACTCTGGTAGTTCTTGTTCACTTGTCGGACGACAAGCTGTGAGTCACCCCTGACAATGAGCTTCTTAATCCCAAGGTCTGCTGCGATTCTGAGACCGGCAAGCAATCCTTCATACTCTACAGTATTGTTGGTTGCTTGCTCTTTGGGAAAGTGCATCTGGACTACGTACTTGAGGTGCTCTCCGGTGGGTGCGACAAGCAGCACACCTGCACCGGCGCCTTGCAGCGAGAAGGCACCATCAAAGTACATCATCCACTCTTTGCTTGCCTCTTTGACGGGGATGCTCGTTTCTGGAATTTCTTCATCTGGGGTTGGCGTCCACTCTGCTATAAACTCTGCCAATGCTCTGCTTTGGATTGTTGAGGTGCTCTCAAACTTGAGGCCAAAGCTTGACAATTCTAGCGCCCACTCGACAATCCTGCCCGTTGCTTCTGGATTTTGCAGTATCCTCTTCAGCGGAAAGCGAGTGACGACTGTGATCTCATGTACATGGAAGTAATGGCGCAGCTTTCTCGAGGCCATGAGGAGGCCGAAAAGCAACTTCTGCACAACAGAGTATCTTGATCTAGCCCCCTGCAGAAGGGAACTGATAAAGTAAAATGGGCGCTGCACCATTCTCCTTGGCATCTCATCATGCTCCTACGCAAACTCATGTTTGTTGGGACCAGAGCTTGTCGGCGAAGCCCCCTGCTTGTCGCTGGATGGATCTGCCGTGGTTGCCGGCTCATCATCCGCTTCCCTCTCTGCCACTAACGCAACACTAACCACTTGATTGGTTGCTGCTATATACAGCAGCAACTTCTCTTGCGGCTTAGGTGCGACAAGTGTTGGAGTGGAGGACAGGTATCTCTTCAAATCCTGCAGCGCAGCCTCCGCTTCCGAAGTCCATTTCATTGGACCTACCTTTTTCAAAATTTTGAAAAATGGCAGGGCGCGCTCAGCAGATCTGGAGATAAACCTGCTGAGAGCAGCCACGCAACCGGCAAGACTTCGTACATCCTTGATGCGCTTTGGTGCTTCGATCTGCTCGATGGCTTTGATCTTGTCGGGATTGGCTTCAATTCCCCGCTGAGACACGAAGAACCCGAGAAGCTTGCCGGAAGGGACTCCAAACACGCACTTCTCGGGGTTAAGCTTGAGGTTGATCTTGCGCAGGTTTGCAAATGTCTCATCTAAATCTTGAATCAAGGTCGCTTTGTCCTTGCTCTTGACCACTATGTCATCCATGTAAGCTTCCACATTTCTGTGTATCTGTGGCTCAAAAGCATGGTGAACTACCCTTGCGAATGTTGAACCAGCATTCTTCAAACCGAAAGGCATCCGTACAAAGCAGTATGTGCGACACGGGGTGATAAATGCGGTTTTCTCTTCATCTTCTTCTGCCATGAAGATCTGATGGTATCCTGAGTATGCATCAAGAAATGAAAGCAAATCACATCCGGCTGTGGAGTCAACAATCTGGTCAATACGCGGCAAGGGAAATGGGTCTTTGGGACAAGCTTTATTAACATCAGTGAAGTCAATACAAAGTCTCCATTTCCCATTAGCCTTGCGCACAACAACAGGATTGGCCAACCACGTGGGATGGAGTACTCCTCTGACAAGGCCTCCTGCTTCCAACTTCTTGATTTCTTCTGCGATGAATTCTTGGTGCTCTACTGCCTGCTTCCTGACTCTCTGCTTGACGGGCCGTGCATGAGGACAGACGGCAAGGTGGTGCTCAATCACTTTCCTGGGAACACTGGGGATATCAGACGGTTGCCACACAAACACGTCGACATTCGCCCGCAGGAAAGCAACGAGCGCGCTTTCCTATTTGGGGTCAAGAGTGGCGCTGATGGTGAAGGTACCACCAGTGCCATCCTCTTTGGCGGACACCTTCTTAGTCGCAGGTGGAGCTGCCATCGCCTTCTTGCACTTGCCGGTGGAGCTCGATGGTGCACCCTCGATGGTAGCGCAGCACTCCGAAGAGGTGCGCTTGCCGGAGTGGGCATCAGAGCTCTTGCCGGACTTGGTCTTCTTCTTTCCCCCGGGAGCTTCAGCGGCAAGTGTCCTCTGTTCTGCTGCAGCTACTGCTTCCCGGTAGATCTTGTCGACACAAATAAGAGCATCCTTCTTGTCGCCAGGGACAGAGATGACACTTATTGGGCCTGGCATTTTCAGTACGTTGTACGCATAGTGAGAGGCTGCCATGAACTTGGCGAGAGCCGGACGGCCAAGGATTCCATTGTAAGGTAATGGAATGTCGGCAATGTCAAACGTGACCCTCTCAGTCCTGAAGTTCAGCTCACTGCCAAATGTAACCGGCAACGTGATCTTTCCCTTTGGCTTGCTCCTTCCCGGGTTGATTCCTTGAAATGTGCCAGTCTCTTCGAGCTCGCTGTCAGGGATCTGGAGCTTCTGGAGCACTGCGGAGGAGATCAGATTCAAGCCGGCCCCGCCGTCAACTAGCATCTTAGTGACCTTGAGGTTGCGGATTGTTGGTGAAACCAACATCGGCAAGCACCCGACCGCAGTTATGCGATCCGGGTGGTCCTCAATATCAAAGATGATAGGCGTGCTGGACCATTTCAGAGGCCTGCGTGACTCGACGGGTGGTTCTGCTGCATTAACCTCCCGCATCCACTTCTTGAGCTGGCGGTGCGAGGCATGCAGAGAAGCACCACCGTCAACGCACAGGACCTCTGTGGCTTTCTGGAACTCCTGCTCATCAGTCTCCTCATCATCCATATCTTCATCGTCGTCGTCATCTTCATCCTTGTCGCGGCCGTGAGGAGGTCTGTCTCCTTGCCGCTGCTTGGCCTTGCCGCGACGTCCTCCTCGGCCGGGACGTTTCTTGCCGGATCCACCAGCTCCTTCCTGGGCCTTCTCCTTGTCGCGCCGCTTGTATTCAGCTTTCTGTTGCTCAACAAGCTGCTCGACCCTCTTGCAGTTCTGAAGATCATGTCCCTTGGTGCGGTGAATCTTGCAATACTGCTTGTTGGTGCCATCCTGCTTGTCGGCGACCGCCACCTCCGCGGCAACCTCCTTGCCGGAGTCACCAGCTTTGGCTTCCTTGGCGCCGCCACCGTTGCCGGACTGCTCAACAACTAGCACTTCTTTGCCTTTCCTCCTTCTGTTGTTCCGTCGCCGGTTTTTCCTTGTCGGGGCAGCATCTTCACTGTCAGATTCTCCTGCTCCTATATTTTCTCCGGGGAGTCTCCTCCCTTCCTCAGCACGCGCGCACTTGTCGTCCAGTGCATATAATTCACTAACGTCCCTGATCTTGCACATAGCCATTTCTTCCCGCATCCTGCGGTTCCGCATGTTCTGATGGAACGCGCTGATCACCGCGGCAGGGTGGACGTCTGGGATGTTGTGCTGCACGCTACTGAATCTCTGAATGTACTTGCGCAGGGGCTCTCCTTCCTTCTGGGCGAGCAAATGAAGATCACTCTCCTGGCCATGAGGCTTGTGTCCGCCAGTAAAGGCGCCGACAAACTGATGGCGCAGATCAGCCCAAGAGGATATGGAGTTGTCCGGCAAGTGCATGAGCCAGGATCTGACGTTGGGCTTGAGCACCAGCGGGAAGTAGTTGGCAAGGATCTTGTCATCTCGTCCCCCGGCAGCTTGCACGGCAATAGTGTAAATGCTGAGGAACTCTGACGGGTGCGTCTTGCCGTCGTACTTCTCCGGTACGTCTGGCTTGAAGTTCTTTGTACTGGGCCACTGGACTTGCCGCAGCTCACGAGTGAACGCAGGATAACCTACCGCATACGGCAGCTCGTCTGGTTCCCCTGGAGCATGCATGTCAACAGAGGGCCCAGCGCGCTTGTCGGATTGACGTCGCGCTTCTCTTCGGCGCTCGATGCGAGTTCGAGCGTCTTCTTGTTGTCGATCATGAAGAACTTGGCGCTGATCACGACGAGCTCATGGATCCGACGATGCAGTGGAGTCGCTGTCGAGGTGGATCCGATGAGTCGGCGATCTTGGTCTTCGGGGCGGTGATTGCATGGTAGTCGCACCTCCGCCTGTTTCGTCACCACCGGCTCGCGTCCGGCGGTCCTGCAGTGGCGGCGACGCGCTCGGCCGCCGTGGAGTGTCGCCGTTGGTGTAGCCGATGAGACTCTGGATGGTGGCCCTCCATTCGTCGATCTTGTCCGATGTTGGAGGGTAATCTAGGAGAAGTTGAGCTCGCGCCAAAGCTTCTGCTGGAGTAGTGGGTGGCAGTGGCGGACGGCGCGAGGAGCAGGACGTGCTCGAACTTCTAACTATGTTAGAAGGAGCAGTATCCCGTCCAGGCGACCGTGCCCCGCTTGTGCCAGCATGCTGGCGCGCATGCTGGTCTTGAGCGCCCCGAGATCCACCAGCTTGGCCTTGGTCTAACATGCGCATGGTGCTGCGAGCGCCATGGTGCTGTTGATCTTGCGCCTCCTGAGAGTGGCGCGGAACATGTACAGTCGCCGAGGTTTGTGCAGCCTTGTCCTTGGACTTGGCAGCACTGTGAGCACCCTCATCGACGGCTGTTCTTCCGCCGGCGTCCACTCCACCACCCGTTTGCTC
Source organism: Triticum aestivum (assembly GCF_018294505.1). Classification (NCBI taxonomy): domain Eukaryota; kingdom Viridiplantae; phylum Streptophyta; class Magnoliopsida; order Poales; family Poaceae; genus Triticum; species Triticum aestivum. The sequence goes on along the minus strand of NC_057797.1, from coordinate 233,480,518 downwards.
CAACGGTGGCGGAAACGACGTGGACGGAGCGGCTGCCGCTGAAGTCTTCTTCTTCGGTGGCATATTGATGAAAGGAATAGGGATCTAGCTCGTGTGAACGTCGGATCAGATTCACGCAATCTTGACGTCCCCCTACCTGGCGCGCCAAAGATGTCAGGGAAACTGATCCTCGAACACCTATGGGGTCGGCGGACCGGGCCCCTTTCGGTTCGGCGGGGGGGGCGGAGATCGCACGAAGAGCAGATCGAGGCGAGGCACACGAGCAGTTTACCCAGCTTTGGAGCTCTCCGGAGAGATAACACTCCTACTGCTGCTTGTCTGGTTGTATTATCTGGTGTTCTTGGTCTCCAAAGCGAGAGATGGCTGGAAGCAAACTGTCTGAGGCTTCAAACCTATCAGTCGAACCCCCTCTACGTTGCGCATGGGCCTCCTTTTATACGCTAAAGGGGTCACCGACAGGTGGCAACGCAGAGGAGGGTAAAAACGTAAAAAGCGAGGTAGTTGATATAGTTGCTTGTACAGTGCACCCTACCTAACCCTGACGGCAGGGGACAAGGGCATTAAATGCCCGTCTGAGTCGCCCGAACAGTGCAGAAAAGGACCGTTAGGGGCGCCACCGTTCGCCACGATGGCGATCTTGTCAGCTTCGCATGCCGCTGCGCACCGCTGGCTGCACAGCCTCCTGCCACGCGCGCCCGGGGAGGCCCCCAGAGCGACACGTTGGTGGATGCGCTGGAGCGTGGACGCAGAGTGGCCGCCTGCCGCGGCAAGCACCTTGCCGCTGTTGTCATTTTGTCGGGTCCGGAAGCTTGTCGCTCACCGGGCTTCAAGGTAACTTGGTTTGTCTTCCTGGCAAGCTCCTCTTGCCGGGGCCTTGTTGCCTTGTCGGAGCGAGTGGCGCGTCGCGGCAAGTTCCTTGGTGCGCCTTGATTGGCCTTCCCGGCAAGCTCCTCTTGCCGGGGTCTTGTCTCCTTAGCTTATATACTTTGCTCTTGGATGGCTCCAAGGGAACTTTGGAGGGTCTTGGCGTTCGCCCGGCAAGCCTTGCCGCGGGGTGCTGCAACTGCCCGTGCACAAGTTCGGGGTACTAGGGTACCCCTATTCTAGTACACCGACAGCCAGTTGTTGTTTTTTGCATGTTTCTTACAACGCATGAAATCAATACCAAATAGAGTCTAGACGCAGAAATTTTTTTGTGGAAATTTTATGGACCAGAAGACACCCAATGGGTCGGAGGAGCGCATGGGGGGTGCCCCAAGGGGGGCACAACCCACCAGGGCGCGCTTGGGCCCCCAGGCGTGCCCAGGTGGTTTGTGCCCACCTCGGTGGCCTCCTGAACTGCCTCTTTGCTCTATAAGTACCCCAATATTGCAGAAACCCTAGGGGAGGCGACGAAAATCAATTCCAGCCGCAACAAGTACTAGAACCACCAGATCCAATCTAGACACCATCACGGAGGGGTTCATCGTGCCCATTGGTGCCTCTCTGATGATGCGTGAGTAGTTCTTCGTAGACCTACGGGTCCATAGTTAGTAGCTAGATGGCTTCCTCTCTCTCGTTTGATTCTCAATACAATGGTCTCTTGGAGATCCATATGATGTAACTCTTTTTGCGATGTGTTTTTTGGGATCCGATGAACTTTGGGTTCATGATAAGATCTATCTCTTTTTATCCATGAAAGTTATTTGAGTCTTCTTTGATCTATTATATGCATGATTGTTTATAGCCTCATATTTCTTCTCCGATATTTGGGTTTTGTTTGGCCAACTTGATATATTTATCTTGCAATGGGAAGAGGTGCTTTGTGATGGGTTCGATCTTACGGTGCTTGATCCTAGTGACAGAAGGGGAACTGACATGTATGAATTGTTGCCATTAAGGATAACAAGATGGGGTCTGTTTCTACATAAATAGATCTTGTCTACATCATGTCATCGTTCTTATTGCATTACTCTGTTTCCCCATGAACTTAATACACTAGATGCATGTTGGATAGCGGTCCATGTGTGGAGTAATAGTAGTAGATGCAGCCAGGAGTCGGTCTAGTAATCTTGGACGTGATGCCTATATAATGATCATTGCCTGGATATCATCATGATTATTTGAAGTCTATCAATTACCCAACAGTAATTCGTTTACCCACCGTTTGCTATTTTTTTAGAGAAGCCACTAGTAAAACCTTTGGCCCGAGGTCTACTATTTATTATATTTGCCTTCGCAATCTATTTTTATTTGCTTTTATTTTCAGATCTATTGAACCAAAAATACAAAAATACCTTACTTTACTTTATTTTATTCAAGATCTATTTATCCCATCTATCATATTTTTACCATGTCCATTCACCAATTTTTGGTGTCATTCCCCAAAAGTGATTGACAACCCCTTTAATACGTCAGATTGCTAGTATTTGTTATTTGTGTGCAGGTGTCGTTCACGTAGTGTTTCATGGTTCTCCTATTGGTTCGATAACTTTGGTCTCATCACTGAGGGAAATACCTACCGTTGATGTGCTGCATCATCCCTTCCTCTTTGAGGAAATACCGACATAGTTGAAGCAGACATCAAAAGGAATTTCTGGCGCCGTTGCCGGGGAGACATCATCAACATCTACCAGGTTCCTAATCACAATTATCATCTCCTTGCAATTTACATTATTTTCCATTTGCCTCTTGTTTTCCTCTCCCCCACTTGACAAAAATTTGCCGTTTTATTCAGCCTCTTTTTCATTTGTCGTTTTCTTGCCGGATCTGTTTTTTAGTGCAATCTTGTTGCGTAGTCATAATGACTCAAGAGAACACCAACTTGTGTGATTTCTCCAATACCAACAACAATGATTTTATTGGCACTCCGATTGCTCCTCTCGCCACTAGTGCGGAGTCTTGTGATATTAATACCGCTTTGCTGAATCTTGTTATGAAAGATCAATTTTCCGGTACTCCTAATGAGGATGCCGCGTCCCATCTTAACACATTCATGGAATTATGTGATATGAAAAAGAAAAAAGATGTGGATAATGACGTTGTGAAGATGAAATTATTTCCGTTTTCTTTGCGAGATCGTGCAAAAATTTGGTTTTCTTCTTTGCCTCGCAACAGTATCGATTCTTGGGATAAGTGCAAGGATGCTTTTATTACTAAGTATTTTCCGCCCGCAAAAATTATTTCCCTTAGAACCCAGATCATGAATTTCAAGCAACCTGAACATGAGCATGTTGAACAATCTTGGGAAAGGATGAAAATGATGCTAAGGAATTGCCCAACTCATGGGTTAAATCTTTGGATGATCACACAAAATTTTTATGCGGGGTTGAATTTTGTTTCTCGTAATCTTTTGGATTCCACCGCGGGTAGTACTTTTATGGAAATTACTTTGGGTGAAGCCACCAAATTTCTTGATAATATTATGGAAAATTATTCACAATGGCATACCGAAAGAGATCCTACTAGTAAAAAAGTTAATTCGGTTGAAGAAATTTCTTCTTTGAGTGAAAAAGTTGATGCTCTTATGAAATTGGTTGCTACAATGGAAGAAAAGTTGAATATGATTGATGAATTGTCTAGAAGTGTTGATAGAATTTCTCATGATGTATCAAACCTCAAGATGAAAATTTTTGTTCCTAAACTTGAGGAATCAATTAAAGCTCTTTATGTTTCTATGGATGAAAGTAAGAAAAGAACTGCTATGCTTAGAGCTAGAAGAGAATTTTTAGAAAAAGCGCTTTCTAGTGATTGCTTTCATAAAAGTGATGAAGATCTTAAAATGATTGATGTTTCTTCTGTTGATTCCTTATTTAATAAAATTAAAAATTTTGATAAAGGGACTGGAGAAGAGTCAACTTTAGCTAGAAGGCGTCCCGATAATTGGGAGGGTGAAAATCTTGTTGAGAAAATTGATAAAAGTGGGTTTGAAGAGGTCAAAACTTTAACTAGTGATGTACCCACTCTTTTGGATTACAAAGACTTTAATTATGATAGTAACTCTTTGATTGATTGTATTTATTTGTTGCAATCCATGATAAATTCACCCCATGCTTATGAACAAAATAAAGCTACTAAAAATATTGTTGATGCTATGATGAAAGCTTTGGAAGAAAAGTTGGAATTAGAAGTTTCAATTCCTAGAAAATTGCATGATGAGTGGGAACCTACTATCAAAATCAAGATTAAAAATTATGAGTGTTTTGCTTTATGCGACTTGGGTGCTAGTGTTTCTACAATTTCGAAATCTTTATGTGATGTGCTTGGTCTTACCGATATTGAAGAGAGTTCTTTAAATTTGCACTTGGCGTATTCTACTATTAAAAAGCCTTTGGGAAGAATTAATGATGTTCTTATTATTGCAAATAGGAATTATGTTCCCATAGGTTTTATTGTTCTTGATATTGAGTGCAATCTGTCTTGTCCAATTATTCTTGGTAGACCGTTTTTACGTACTATTCATGACGTGATTGATATGAAAGAAGGCAATATTAAATTTCAGTTTTCACTAAGGAAGGGTATGGAAAACGTCCCTAGAACAAGAATTATGCCACCATATGAATCAATCATGAGGAATCTTATGGATCTAGAATCGAAGATGAGCATACTTAGATCCTTGCATTATGCCTAGCTAGGGGCATAACACAACAGTGCTTGTTGGGAGGCAACCCAATGAATAAAATTTATTTTTGTATTTTGCTTTCTGTTCTTGAGTGTTTTCACAATTATGCTACTGTTATAATTGTGTTTTTTGTGTTTAATTAGTGTTTGTGCCAAGTAAAGCCTTTAGGATCTTGTTGGGTGATAGTTCATTTGATGTTGCTGAAAAACAGAAACTTTTGCGCTCACGAAAATAATTCTCATTTTTAACAGGAGCGTGATAAAATATCAATTTTTTGAAGAAGACTAATGTAAAAATTTCTCATGTGGTCCTAATTTTTCAGAATTTTTGGAGCTACATAAGTATTCGAAATATCCAGATTTCTACAGACTGTTTTGTTTTTGACAGATTCTGTTTTCTTGTGTTGTGTGCTTTTTTTGATGATTCTATGGTTTTGTTTGAAGAGTTTTTGCCGTAGAAAGGTGGAATACAATATATATAATGCAAGAATAAACTATGAATGGGTTGCAACAGTACTTATAGTAGTGATTTGTTTTATTATACTAACGGATCTCACGAAGGTTTTGTTGAGTTTTGTGTGATTGAAGTTTTCAAGTTTTGGGTGATGTTATGATGGATGAATGAATAAGGAGTAAGAACAGCCTAAGCTTGGGGATATCCATGGCATCCCAAGATATTATCCGAAGAGAAGCAAGCAACTAAGCTTGGGGATGCCCGAGTGGCATCCCCTCTTTCTTCTAACGACCATCGGTATTTTACTCGAAACTATATTTTTATTCATCATATACTATGAGTTTTGTTCGGAGCGTCTTGTATGATATGAGTCTTTGCTTGTTTTTCTTTGTGTTTTAAGTCTTGAATCCTTGCTGGACACACCTATTTGAGAGAGACAAAATTATGCCATGACTTGTTAGAATTGCTCTCTATACTTCATTTAAATTTTTATGAGCTATGGAATTGCTCTAGTGCTTCACTTATATCTTTTTGAGCACATTGTGCTTTGTTATTTTTGAAGAAATTCTCTCTAGATTCACTTAGATTTATTTAAGGGTTAGTAACTTTTTTAAGAATTTCTCTTTTGCTTCACTTAAATTAATTTGAGACAAAAGAAGTATTATGCTCATGATCTTCACTTATATTTGTTTGAGCTTATCAAAAGCAACACATGAAAATTAGTTCCAAAGTGATAGATATCCAAGAAGGATATAATAAAATCTTTCATGAAGATCATTGGACAAAATAAACTTGATTCCTTGTAATAGTTTTGAGATATGATGATATGATACGTGAGTCATGTTGATGAGTAATTATGCTCTAGTAAGAATATTGGTGTTAAGGTTTGTGATTCCCTATGAAAGCATGAAAGTCAATAGGTATGCTATGAAATTAAATCCTACTTGTGGTGCATTATTCGGTGTTAATTATGCTTAATGCTCGCTTATGAGATTTTTCGTTTCTTGGTTGGTCACTTCTCCATCTTTTGCTAGCCTTCATTTTGAACTAAGTATGATCACTACTTGTGCATCCAAAATCCTTTAAACCAGTTTTGCCACATGAGTCCACTATACCTACCTAGATGCGCTATTTCCGTGCCGTTCTAAGAAAATTTGTATGTGCCATCTCTAATTTTCAAAATAAATTTCTCTTTTGTGTGCTCGTATCACTCATGAAACGGTAGGGGGTGGCTAATATATTTCCATGCTAGATATGTTATTCTCACGATGAGTGTTTATTCACTTGTCATTGCACAAGAGTAAGGCAAAGGTATTAGGGATGCACAGTCCTGAAAGGAAAAATGGATTTACTTTATGTTATCAAATAATAAATTCCTTGGAAAGTTTTTGTATGGAAGGCACCCGTGGATACGGCTAGCCATGGAAAGTGAAAGTATGGTTAAAAAAGGAATAAACTTTAATTTCTGTTTGGGAACTACTCGATCGTTCTCGTTGACAGGAAAAGCATGACTCCCAAAATGTTTTTATCTCTATCTTTTTCGCTTTGAGCTCTGGCACCTCTACATATCCCTACTTCCCTCCGCGAAGGGCCCTTCTTTTACTTTATGCAATTTTATTTTTAATTTGAGTCTCACTCTTCTCTTACAAAGCACCAACTAAGGGGCACTATGATCGTACTTGAGCATTGGGTGTATCTAATATGCGAGTGTGTTTTATGAATGGATCAATGATTGATCATAATGGGCTAGGGATAACTTATTTTAGCATTGATATTTTGAAAGACATGGTTCCTTGTTGATATGCTTGAGTATTTAAGTCTCATGTCAAAACTAGACTATTGCTTTGAACCATATAAAGTCCAAATTTCCATGCTACAAAAAAAAGAATATGTGATGAACATGTTAGGCAGCATTCCACATCAAAAATTATGTTTTTATCATTTACCAACTCGAGGACGAGCAAGAATTAATCTTGGGGATGCTGATACGTCTCCAATGTATCTATTATTTTTGATAGTTCCATGCTATTATATTATCATTCTGGGATGTTTTACAATCATATTATAGTCATTTTATATCATTTTTTGGTACTAACCTATTGACATTGTGCCCAGTGCCAGTTGCTGTTTTTTGCATGTATTTTACATCGCACGAAATCAATACCAAACAGAGACTAGACGCAGTGAAACTTTTTGTGGAATTTTTATGGACCAGAAGACACCCAATGGGACGGAGAAGCACCTGGGGGTGCCCCAAGGGGGGCACAACCCACCAGGGCGCGCCTGGCCCCCAGACGTGCCCAGGTGGGTTGTGCCCACCTCGGTGGCCTCCCGAACCACCTCTTTGCTCTATAAATACCCCAATATTCCAGAAACCCTAGGGGAGGCGACGAAAATCAATTCCAGCCACCGCAAGACCACTAGATCCAATCTAGACACTATGTACTTAGGCCTAATGCTATAGTGGCAGCCGAACCCTGTCGGATTTCGGGTTCCGGCAGACCCTTGAGGTTCGAACACTGGGGTGTGCGCGGAGATTTCGCTTCCTACCTACCTGCACCCCTCCGCCTCGCTAAGATCTAAGCAATGGAAAGAACAACACGAATGACACAGGGTTTATACTGGTTCGGGCCACCGTTGTGGTGTAATACCCTACTCCAGTGTGTGGTGTGGTGGATTGCCTCTTGGGCTGATGATGATGAACAATACAAGGAAGAACAGCCTCGCGAGGGTCTGCTCTTGGCTGGGGAGATGAACTGCTGGGAGGAGTTCAGTCACCCTTCTCTCTCTCTTTCCCTTTCTCGTCCCACCTTTGTTCTATGGGTGGCTGGTCCTATTTATAGAGGCCCTGGTCCTCTTCCCAAATATCGAGCGGGAAGGGAGCCAACAATGGCGGGCTAATTTGAAGGGGGGCAGCTAGTGCCAGCTATCCTGACAAAAGTAGTCTTCGCCTGCACAAAGCTCTGGTGGTGACGCCGTCTTGGGCTCCACAATGACCCCCGTCTCGTAGTCCTCCTGGTCTTGGTCTTGTTGCACCGAAATGGCAACCTTTGCTTGATGCCTCGGTACTCCGCGGCTGCGCTTGCCCCCTTTGCACCGAAGAGGAAAGGAGGCCGCTGCGCGGGCTGGCACCCGCCTGGCGCCTTTGGTCGTCACGGCTTGCGTCACGGGCACCTCGTGAGGTACCCCACCTTGATCTCTCCGCCTCCTCGCGAGCCAGCGTGATGAGGCCGTGCCTGAGGAAGCTCCGCGTCGTCCGCCCCGTGAGGCTTGGCCCCTTGCGAGGGTCTTGGGTCTGTGTTGGTGAAGATGGGCCATGCTGGGCCCCCTTTGACCCACGCCGCAGGCCGCAGGCAGGCAAGTCTGGGGACCCCCGTTCCCAGAACGCCGACAGTTGCCCCTGGGCCCAAGGCGCGCCCGTACTTGGCCGTGCAGGGAGGCGGAAGGGCAAGAGCGAAGCGCCGCGGGCCTAACAGCCTGCGGCCTTGGGCGCCGCGTGGCGGTTGATTGGACGTGGGCGTCTCCACTTCCCCATGGCGCCTCGGCAACCGCACGAATTGGACTAGTCCCTGCATGCAAAGCGGGTCATGATTACCTGCGATCATGGAGGTCGGCGGTTGGCCTCCGCCGGCCATAAGTACAGAACGGCGCGCGCCCTTCCAGTTCATCCCCCCTTGCTTCTCTTTCTTCCCGGTCCTTGCTCTGTCTTGCTGCGATGGCTCCGATCCGCCGGTTCTCGACGGCAGAGAAGGGAAAGGCTCCTCGAGAGGAACCTGACCTGCTCCCGCCGAAGAAACGGCTCGTCCCCTATGGCCTGGACGAGGGGCCCCTTCAGGTGGTGCCGAGGCCTTGGTGCGAGCGGGCACCGCCGGGGTTCCCGCTTCCCATGTATGCCCACATCGAGGGCCCTGAAGGAGCTGATGCTGATCGCCACGGGCGGCGTCGCCGTCGGCGCTGACGGGTCATGAAGGTGTGGGTCGTCCCCCCTGGGGTCCACACCGAGGGCTCCTCCCAAGAGCTCGTGCTCCATGTTGCCATGCCTCCTGGGTCTTGGATTCGCCTTCCTCCCTTCTTCGCCTCCATCGTCCCGCAGGGGGAGCCCCTGGAGCTTTGGCTGCAGCACACCGGCTGCAGCACCCTCGCGACCAAGGCAGAGGTCGTGGTCGTTGCCCCGGGCGAGGTCTTCATGACTCGAGGCTGGAGCGAAGTCGCCCGGGTCTGCAGGACAAGAGGCGCCTTCGCGATCCACTTGGAGTACGACGGTGCTTCGGTGATGTTCTTCAAGGTCTTTGATGCGGACGGGCGCTGGCTGGAGTGCTGCCCCGGGAGAGGTGGCCGGGGCCCTGCTGCGGCGAGGACTAGGCCCGCCGACCGCTCCCTTGGCGGCTCCACAGGCGGTGGTGGCGTCGGAGGCTCCAGCGACTCCGGTGAACTCTTCGCAACTCCAGAGACGAGCGACGACAGCTACGAGCCCCCGAGCCGGCGTCGTTCCTGGAGCAGGGCGGGCATGTCAGGCCGTCACCGACTCTGATCTGGATGGGGTTGGCGCCGGTGATTGACGGCCCACTATTGATGATGGCATCTTTTGGAGTGGCGCGTGTAGTTAGCGTCCCTTTTAGGGTCTGTTCCCTGCGAGGAATCAAAGACATCCCCCGAGGGGGCTTGTAAGGTGCCTGTGATCCTGTTTGTTAATATAACCCTTGTCGTAAAACTGTGCAAGTTGCTCACTCCGTCTTAGCTCAGTTCTCCCTTTCGAACCTCGCGAGGACTTGGTGCTCTGCGCCGACATGTCCCAGTCCCAAGGCGGCATCAGCCGTCACTGGTATGCCAGGTCGCGATGCCGTGGTCAAGGCCAGGAGGTGAGCGACCCGGGGTCCGGTAAGAGCCCCTGAGTCATGATGCTTAGGAGGTACCCTTTGGCGCTAAAGCAGCCGTCGTTCGGTGAGAAAGGAGAGCGGCGTTGCTAACACGGGATTGCATTAGGTGCGGGGATGGTGCCACGGTAGCTGGTGCTTCCGGATGGTGACTTATCTCGAGAATCAGGGACCGCTCCCTAGTGTGTCGCCGGGTCCGTGCATCGGCAGGTGTGAGATCGCTTGGCGAGGTCCTCGTGTGTCCCTTCCCTCTCGCCATTGCTCCCCTTTCTGCTCTACATCCTCGGGTCCCGGCCCTCGAGCGAGTCTCAGCCGTCGCTGGTATGCCAGGTCGCGATGCCGTGGTCAAGGCTAGAGGGTGAGGGCTGGAGAGCCAGTAGGAGCCCTGAGTCGCGATGCTCAGGCACCCCCCTTTAACGTGCAAGCAGTTCGCGCGGATGAGAGACAAGGAGACGCCGCAAGGGCCTTGCCTGGCGCAGCTCCTTTAGGAGATCCTATAGACTCATCACAGAAAGAACAAGGGGTTGCCATGACAATTGACAGTCAGCCGTTGGTTGCTTCCGAGGGGTGATGAGGCACTGAAGGCTTGGCGAGGTGGCGCCATGCAGGGCTGCCGTGGCCAGAGCTCAGCCATTCAGGTTTGTCGGCGCTGCAGGGATGGACCCATGCGCAAGCGTCGTGCCGTTTGAGAGCAGTTTCGTCAGTTGGCGTCAGTTGAGCTGGCAGCTAGGTCAAACACATTAGCCGCGAAGGAGTGGATTCATTCAAATAGATGCTGGGAAGGCGGACATCACTGGGTCTGGCCCGAGCGACTTGGGGATCATGCAGCCCGAGGGGCGCCCCCAACAAGGTAAGCTAACAACATGAAATAAACGGGATACATGCCGCAGGGACGGACCCACGCGGCCTGGGAATAATGCAGCCCTGGGGGGCGCTCCCAGCTGGAAGTAAAACTTGAAAGATGTCACCTGATGATGTTGAGGACGAAGGAGTGTTGGTGTAGCGGACTCAATGGGCTGCGGAAGCCGATCCTCACGAGCCCCCAGGCCCAGGGGCCTCGGGAGGCTCCGGAGGCACTGGTGGCTCCTCGCGAGCCATCTCCATCTCCACCAGGGCTGCGGAGCGCCTGGCCTCTTGAGCCTCCATGATGCCCCTCATGAGGTGCCGGTACGCGACAGCCGCGTTCGGCAAGCCGTAAGGCATGCGAACGTAGCTGTGGGGTGGACCTTCGTAGCGCCCCACTCGCGAGGGCCAGAGGCACTCTAGAGAGGCGACTCGATTGAGCCCTGGTATGTCGATGCAGACACGCAGCCCACCATCCTCGCCTGGATGGGGGGCCACAGCTAGTAGGCGGCGGCCGCCTCTCGTGACTCTTGACTCTTGTAGCTCCTGAATGGCCTTGCTGACGAACTCCTGAGGGTCTGGCCCACCTTGCCTTACTCCTTCTTGAGGGAAACGTGCTTCGAAGCATGCCTCCATGTGGTGCCCAAGCGCCTCCCTCGTGACCTTAGCCAGGTCGGTGGCCCTCCAGGGGAGAGCCCCCAAGCCCTGCCTGAGCAGGGCGCTGGGCGCGCTTTCCTATGTGACGGAAGGAGGTTCCCCCTGGGCAGGCACGGGCCCAGTGGGGCCTGCCTCCTGAGGGACCGGACCGGACAATGTCTTCTTCTTCTTCTTGGGGGCGGTCTCAGGAAGCCTCCTGCTTCCGCGATCCGGGTCTTCCAGGGACGCGGCCTGAAAGGCTCGTTCCAGGGAACACACCGCGTCCTTCTCTTCACACGGCACCGTGATGACTACGCCACTCCCTGGCATCTTGAGGACGTTGTAGCCATGGTGAGTTACGGCCATGAACTTGGCCAGCGCCGGGTACCCAAGGATGGCGTTGTATGGCAGGCGTATGTGGGCGATGTCGAAGTCGATGTGCTCGGTGTGGTAGTTGTCGCGTGCCCCGAAGGTGACAGGGAGGCGGACCTGCCCAATCGGGACCGTGGAGCCATCGGTGATTCCGGAGAAGGGCTTGGTTGGCTGAAGCTGGCTGTAGGACACTTGGAGATTGTTGAATGTTTCCACGGACAGGACATTGAGCCTTGCCCCGCCGTCGATGAGGGTCTTGGTGACCACCACGTTGCTGATGATTGGGGAACAAAGCATTGGGAGGACCTCGACTGTAGCCGCACACTTGAGTTGATCTGCTGAGCTGAACATGATGGCGCACGCCGACCACCTGAGAGGGCGCGTGGCTTCAAGCCTGGGAGGACTGCATTCACTTCGCGGGCGAACTGCTTGAAGATGTGTTGAGAGGCTGGGGCCTGAGCCCCGCCCAGGATGCAGGCGATCGCACGCGGCTCCTGGAAGCCCCCAGCCCCCTCGTCTTGGTGGCGGTCTTCGTTTCTCCTTGGCTGCGGCGACAGCGGAGGGAGGCCTGCGTTGCCATGCGGGCGATCCTCACGAGGCTGATCCCTCCAGTCTCCCTCGCGAGGCGGGTCTTGCCAGCGGTCCTCGCGAGGTTGATCGCGCCACCCTTGGCGCGGGCCACGGTCTTCCCAGCGTCCTGCGTTCCTTCCTCATCCTCGACCGTAGCCCCGGTCACCGCGGTCGGGGTGACGGCCGATCCTTCCTTCCCGCACGGCTCGGAGCTCTTGACATTCATTGGTGTTGTGGGTGTGGAGGTCGTGGTACACACAGTACCGACTGCCCTTGTAAGGTTCGGGCTGATCTCTTCCCCGCTTGGTGTCTGGTTCTGCCATGAGCACGGCAGCCCCCTTGCACTTCACGTCCTTGGCCTTGGGCTTCTTCTCTTTTGGGTCTGCGGCAGGCGGCTCGAGAAGGGAGAGACGCCCTTCCTCAGCCCTGGCGCACTTGGTCGCCAAGTTGAACAGCTCCAAGGAAGTGCACAGGTCTTCATGCATCGCCAGCTCCTCCTTCATCATGACGTTGCGCACACCGTCGAAGAAGGCTGAGATCATGGCCTCCTCAGTCACCTTGGGAATCTTGAGGCATGCGTTGTTGAAGCGCTGGATGTACTTCTGCAGGGTCTCCCCGGGTTGTTGCTTGATGCGGCGCATGTCGCTCACGGTGGGTGGCCGGTCGCGAGTACCTTGGAAGTTGGCGATGAAGCGGGTGCGCATCTTGTCCCAGGAGGAGATCGTGCCTGGAGCCAGGTTCAGGAGCCAGGTGCAGGCCCCGTCCTTGAGCGCCATGCGAAACCAGTTCACCATGACCTTCTCGTCTCCGTTGGCAGCTTCGATGCCCAGCTCGTAGAGCTGGAGGAACTCCGTAGGGTCAGCCATGCAGTCGTAACGAGGAGGCAGGTCCGTCTTGAACTTGCCAGGCCACGCGACGCTGCGTAGCTCGGTGGTGAAGGTACGGTAGCCTGCTGTGGCCATGGGAGGCCTTGGGTGACGGAGAGCTTGGTCTTGCATGTCCCCACGCGCTGCTGCTGGGTCTTGACGCACTGGAGCAGGAGCATCGCCGCGACGTGTTGGGGCAGGAAGCGCCCGGGCAGCTTCTTGCGGGCGAGGGACTTCTTGGCAGCTCTGCTCTTGTCGCGCTGGCACCTGGCAGAGCGGGTTCCGCCCAGGGGCCCCGCGCCTTGGATCCATGGCGCCTTCTTGTGGAGGAGGCGGTCGGGGCGCCGCCGGAGCTTCGTCGCCCACGCGGGGCGGGGTGCGGTGCAGCGGAGCGAACGGCGCAGGAGAGCCCCCTGTGGCGCGGACAAGCTCGGCGACGCGGTCGAGCCATTCTTCGTAGACGTCGTCGACGGGACGGTAGTGCAGGAGCTCGTTTGCCACGATGAGGGCAGCTCGAGCCTCCATGGGTGCACGGAGCGCGCGGGACAAAGAACCAGCTGGGGTGAGCGAGGGAGTAGCGGTGCGGCCATCTTGCCACACGGACGAATGCGGAGACAATGCTTGCTGCTCGTCCCCCACTGGGCCGGTGGTGGCGTTGACGGCAGGTGACGGGGAACGGCGAGGACACCCGCCGACGGGAGCCGTCTGGGCGACGCGGGAAGCGAGAGCGGCCCGGCGCTCGGCGTGGGCCCGGCGAGCGTCAGACATGGGCATGATGGTCGGAGGAGAACGGGGCGGTGGAAGACGAATTCCGGCGCACCACTACCTGGCGTGCCAAATGTCGGATTTCGGGTTCCGGCAGACCCTTGAGGTTCGAACACTGGGGTGCGCGTGGAGATTTCACTTCCTACCTACCTGCACCCCTCCGCCTTGCTAAGATCTAAGCAATGGAAAGAACAACACGAATGACACAGGGTTTATACTGGTTCGGGCCACCGTTGTGGTGTAATACCCTACTCCAGTGTGTGGTGTGGTGCATTGCCTCTTGGGCTGATGATGATGAACAATACAAGGAAGAACAGCCTCGCGAGGGTCTGCTCTTGGCTGGGGAGATGAACTGCTGGGAGGAGTTCAGTCACCCTTCTCTCTCTCTCTTTCCCTTTCTCGTCCCCCCTTTGTTCTATGGGTGGCTGGTCCTATTTATAGAGGCCCTGGTCCTCTTCCCAAATATCGAGCGGGAAGGGAGCCAACAATGGTGGGCTAATTTGAAGGGGGACAGCTAGTGCCAGCTATCCTGACAAAAGTAGTCTTCGCCTGCACAAAGCTCTGGTGGTGACGCCGTCTTGGGCTCCACAATGACCCCCGTCTCGTAGTCCTCCTGGTCTTGGTCTTGTTGCACCGAAATGGCAACTTTTGCCTGATGCCTCGGTACTCCACGGCTGCGATTGCCCCCTTTGCACCGAAGAGGAAAGGAGGACGCTGCGCGGGCTGGCACCCGCCTGGCGCCTTTGGTCGTCATGGCTTGCGTCACGGGCACCTCGTGAGGTACCCCGCCTTGATCTCTCCGCCTCCTCACGAGCCAGCCTGATGAGGCCGTGCCTGAGGAAGCTCCGCGTCGTCCGCCCCGCGAGGCTTGGCCCCTCGCGAGGGTCTTGGGTCTGTATTGGTGAAGATGGGCCATGCTGGGACCCCCTTTGAGCCACGCCGCAGGCCGCAGGCAGGCAAGTCTGGGGACCCCCGTTCCCAGAACGCCGACAAACCCAATACTCCCTCCTCTTCAACCTCTTGTTCACAGACGCGCTAGACGCACCTTTGGCGTCCATGACGCCAAAGGCCACGCGTCAGCCATCTGCCACGCCCCGGCATGGATAAGATCCCACCCGAGCCCCACGAACAAACCCTAGCCCTCATTCCCTTCTTCCCTGCACCGCTTTCCTCCTTCCTGCAAGGAGTCGAGTCACCATCGCCGTGGCCGCCGTCACCCCCGCGTCCACCAAGCTCTCGGGCTCATGAAACCTTGTCTGAAAGCTCCGTCTACATCGTCTATGACCACTATGAGGACCTACTCGAGCTGCATCATGTTACATCGTCTGGATCTAATGAATCCGTCACCTTCGGCCGCTGCGAACTAACTCTTCGATCCATCGAGGGATGCGCCCCCGATCACCCAACGGGCCTTCGTTTGCCTCCCGGTGAGTATCGTTGCCTTTGCCTATCTTTCTGAGTCCTGTCTCCTGATATGTCTCCAACGTGTCTATAATTTTTACTGTTCCATGCTATTATATTATCATTCTTGGGTGTTTTACAATCATTTTATAGCAACTTAGAGCATTTTTTGGGACTAACCTATTGACATGATGCCCAGTGCCAGTTGCTGTTTTTTGCTTGTTTCTTACATCATAGAAAATCAATACCAAACGGAGTCCAAACATAGTGGAACTTCTTGGAGAATTTTTTGGACCAGAAGACCACCACTAGGCCAAAGGAGTACTAGAGGGGAGGCCCGAGGTGGGCACAACCCACCAAGGCGCGCCAGGAGGCCCATGCACGCCCTAGGGGTTGTGCCCCCATCGTTGGTGAGGGAGTCCTGGACTAAGGGGTCCTCGAGCGTTCGGCCTGTTATCCATGGGCCGGACTGATGGGCTGTGAGGACATGAAGGCCGAAGACTGTACCTGTGTCCGGATTGGACTCTCCTTAGCGTGGAAGGCAAGCTTGGTGACCTAAGATAAAGATTCCTTCTTATGTAACTGACTCTATGTAAACCCTAGATCCCCCCGGTGTCTATATAATCCGGAGGGGTTAGTACGGAAAGGATATACTCATTACCATAGTCATACCGGTTAGGCTTCTAGGGTTTAGCCATCACGATCTCGTGGTAGATCAACGCTTGTAATACTCAGATTCGTCAAGATCAATCAAGCAGGAAGTAGGGTATTACCTCCATAGAGAGGGCCCGAACCTGGGTAAACATCGTGTCCCCCGTCTCCTGTTACCATCGATCCTAGACGCACAGTTCGGGACCTCCTACCAGAGATCCGCCGGTTTTGACACCGACATTGGTGCTTTCATTGAGAGTTCCACTGTGCCGTCAACGAAAGGTTTGATGTCCCCTTCAATCGTCCATAGTGACGCTGTCCAAGGAGAAACCGTCCTCCCCGGACCGATTTTTGTGTTCGGCGGCTTCGTACTGCGGGCCAACTCGCTTGGCCACCTGCAGCGGATCGAGCGCTACACCCCTGGCTACCATGTCAGATTTGGAAGCTTGAACTACGTTGCGGATATTCGTGGAGACTTGATCTTCAATGGATTTGAGACCGCAGCAATCGCTCCCCCTCGCCCCGATGAACATGACTTAAATCTGTCATCGGATCACATCCAGGAGATGGTCCCTGTTGCTGCAACGGCCTTAGAACCGGAGCAAATCGTGCCATTTGAGGCCACAGGGTCCACGGTGTTGGAGCCGCACACGGACTCGGCACCTTGCAATATTTGCGTCAATGGAACTCCGAACTCGTCTCCTGCTATAAGTCCCGGACCGGGTACGCCTGCAGACACCGAGCCAGATCGGTTATCGATTTTTGAATTTAGCGCCGCAGACATCTTCTAGCACTCACCTTTGGGTGATGTGATAAACTCTTTAAATAACTTGTCCTTGGAGAAGGACTCACAGCCGAACTATGTTCGGTTCGAGCCAGAGGCTGATGATGGGAAATTTTGCTTCCCACCCACCACACACTTCATAGCCACTGTCGATGACTTAACTGACGTGCTTGATTACGGCTCAGAAGACATCGATGGTATGGACGATGATGTCTACTACACGACCTTCTTCTTGTAGACGTTGTTGGGCCTCCAAGTGCAGAGGTTTGTAGGATAGTAGCAAATTTCCCTCAAGTGGATGACCTAAGGTTTATCAATCCGTATGAGGCGTAGGATGAAGATGGTCTCTCTCAAGCAACCCTGCAACCAAATAACAAAGAGTCTCTTGTGTCCCCAACACACCCAATACAATGGTAAATTGTATAGGTGCACTAGTTCAGCGAAGAGATGGTGATACAAGTGCAATATGTATAGTAGATAATAGTATTTGTAATCTGAAATTATAAAAACAGCAAGGTAACAAGTGATAAAAGTGAGCGTAAACGGTATTGCAATGTGTGGAAACAAGGCCTAGGGTTCATACTTTCACTAGTGTAAGTTCCCTCAACAATACTAACATAATTGGATCACATAACTATCCCTCAACATGCAACAAAGAGTCACTCCAAAGTCACTAATAGCGGAGAACGAACGACGAGATTATGGTAGGGTACGAAACCACCTCAAAGTTATTCTTTCCAATCAATCCGTTGGGCTATTCCTATAAGTGTCAGAAACAACCCTAGAGTTCCTACTAGAATAACACCTTAAGACACAAATCAACTAAAACCCTAATGTCACCTAGATACTCCAATGTCACCTCAAGTATCCGTGGGTATGATTATACGATATGCATCACACAATCTCAGATTCATCTATTCAACCAACACAAAGGACCTCAAAGAGTGCCCCAAAGTTTCTACCAGAGAATCACGACGAAAACGTGTGCCAACCCCTATGCATAGGTTCCCAATGTCACGAAACCCGCAAGTTGATCACCTTAACATACATCAAGTGGCACGTGGTATCCCATTGTCACCACAGATATCCACGGCAAGACATACATCAAGTGTTCTCAAATCTTTAAAGACTCAATCCGATAAGATAACTTCAAAGGGGAAACTCAATTCATTACAAGAGAGAAGAGGGGAAGGAGAAACATAAGATCCAACTATAATAGCAGAGCTCGCGATACATCAAGATCGTGCCAAATCAAGAACACGAGAGAGAGAGATCAAACACATAGCTACTGGTACATACCCTCAGCCCCGAGGGAGAACTACTCCCTCCTCGTCATGGAGAGCACCGGGATGATGAAGATGGCCACCGGTGAGGGTTCCCCCTCCGGCAGGGTGCCGGAACAGGGTCCCGATTGACTTTTGGTGGCTACGGAGGCTTCTGGCGGCGGAACTCCCGATCTATTGTGTGTTCTGGAAGTTTTAGGGTATATGGAGTTATATAGGCAGAAGAAGCACGTCAGGGGAGCCATGGGGGCCCCATGAGGCAGGGGGCACGCCCCCTACCCTCGTGAGCTCCTCCTTCCTTCCTTGACATGGGGTCCAAGTCCATCGGGTAGCTTTCGTTCCAAAAATAACTTCTCTAGTTGATTTCGTTCCGTTTCGACTCCGTCTGATATTCCTTTTCTTCGAAACACTAAAACAGACATAAAACAGCAAATCTGGGCTGGGCCTCCGATTAATAGGTTAGTCCCAAAAATAATATAAAAGTGGATAATAAAGCCCAATATTGCCCAAAACAGTAGATAATATAGCATGGAGCAATCAAAAACTATAGATACGTTGGAGACGTATCAAGCATCCCAAAGCTTAATTCCTGCTCGTCCTCGAGTAGGTACATGATAAAAAGATAATTTTTGATGTGGAATGCTAGTTGGCATAATTTCAATGTAATTCTTCTTACTTGTGATATGAATATTCAGATCCGAAAGATTCAAGACAAAAGTTCATATTGACATAGAAATAATAATACTTCAAGCATACTAACTAAGCAATCATGTCTCTTCAAAATAACATGGCCAAAGAAAGTTATCCCTACAAAATCATATAGTCTGGCTATGCTCCATCTTCACCACACAAAATATTTAAATCATGCACAACCCCGATGACAAGCCAAGCAATTGTTTCATACTTTTGATGTTCTCAAACTTTTTCAATCTTCACGCAATACATCAGCGTGAGCCATGGATATAGCATTATAGGTGGAATAGAGTGGTGGTTGTGGAGAAGACAAAAAGGGGGAAGATAGTCTCACATCAACTAGGCGTATCAATGGGCTATGGAGATGCCCATCAATAGATATCAATGTGAGTGAGTAGGCATTGCCATGCAACGCATGCATTAGAGCTATAAGTATATGAAAGCTCAACAAAAGAAACTAGTGGGTGTGCATCCAACTCGCTTGCTCATGAAGACCTAGGGCATTTTGAGGAAGCCCATCATTGGAATATACAAGCCAAGTTCTATAATGAAAAATTCCCACTAGTATATGAAAGTGACAACATAGGAGACTCTTTATCATGAAGATCATGGTGCTACTTTGATCCACAAGTGTGGAAAAAGGATAGTAGCATTATCCCCCCTTTTTATTTTTTATTTGGCCTTTCTTTTTTTGGCCTTTTTTTATTTGGCCTTTCTTTTTTATGGCCTTTCTCTTTTTTGGGACAATGCTCTATTGAATGATGATCATCACACTTCTATTTATTTACAACTCAATGATACAACTCGATACTAGAACAAAGTATGACTCTATATGAATGCCTCCGGAGGTGTACCGGGATATGCAATGAATCAAGAGTGACAAGTATGAAAGAATTATGAACAATGGCTTTGCCACAAATACTATGTCAACTACATGATCATGCTAAGCAATATGACAATGATGAATGTGTCATGATGAACGGAATGGTGGAAAGTTGCATGGCAATGTATCTCGGAATGGCTATGGAAATGCCATAATAGGTAGGTATGGTGGCTGTTTTGAGGAAGGTATATGGTGGGTTTATGGTACTGGCGAAAGGTGCACGGTACTAGAGAGGCTAGCAAGGGTGGAAGGGTGAGAGTGTGTATAATCCATGGACTCAACATTAGTCATAAAGAACTCATATACTTATTGCAAAAATCTGTTAGTTATTGAAACAAAGTACTAGGCGCATGCTCCTAGGGGGATAGATTGGTAGGCAAAGACCATCGCTCGTCCCCGACCTCCACTCATAAGGAAGACAATCAATAAATAAATCATGCTCCGACTTCATCACATAACGTTTCACCATACGTGCATGCTACGGGAATCACAAACTTGAACACAAGTATTTCTCAAATTCACAACTACTCAACTAGCATGACTCTAATATCACCATCTCCATATCTCAAAACAATTATCAAGTATCCAACTTCTCATAGTATTCAACACACTCATAAGCGAATTTTATTATTCTTGAATACCTAGCATATTAGGATTTTTAAGCACATTACCATGCTATTTAAGACTCTCAAAATAATCTAAGTGAAGCATGAGAGTTCATCTATTTCTTCAAAATAAAACTACCACCATTCTCTAAAAGGATATAAGTGAAGCACTAGAGCAAATGACAAACTACTCTGAGTGAAGATCAATGAGTAGTCGAATAATTATGCAACTATGTGAAGACTCTCTAACATTTAATAATTTCAGATCTTGGTATTCTATTCAAACAGCAAGCAAAGCAAAATAAAATGACATTCTAAGAATAGCAAACATCATGTTAAGAACCAAAAACTCAGGATCAACTGATACTAACCGATAATTGTTGAAGAAGAAAGGTGGGATGCCAACCGGGGCATCCCCAAGCTTAGATGCTTGAGACTTCTTGAAATATTATCTTGGGATGCCTTGGGCATCCCCAAGCTTGAGCTTTTGTGTCTCCTTAATTCCTCTCATATCATGGTCTCCCTAAATCTCAAAAAGCTTCATCCACACAAAACTCAACAAGGACTCATGAGATAGGTTAGTATAAACCATTGCCAAAACCTTATCATACTCTACTGTAGCAAATCACTAAAATTATTATTCAACATTGCATACTAAATGCCTTTGCATATTTAATAGTCCTATCCTCAAATAGAATCATTAAAGAAGCAAACATATGCAAACATATCAGCAATCTGCCTAAACAGGATAGTCTGTAAAGAATGCTGCAACATGCATACTTCCCTAGCTCCAAAAATTATGAAAGAAAATTCGCACTGTAGTAAATTTATCAGATCTTAATATGCAAAAGGTTTCAACATTTTATCACATTCTGACTTTTCTAGGGAATTATTGCAACAGCGGTAAACTTTCTGTTTTCAAACAACAACATGTATACTTGTAACTCCGGGCGACACCGAAAACAATGAAGAGCCGGGGCTGCATCCGAACAGGAGGAACAAGACAACGGGCAAGATAGCCCTGATAAACAGGCCATGCCCAATGACCCAGATGATGATAGTTATCGTCCAGTCTCCGAGGATGATGAGAGCCTCAGCAATGGGGACTTCATCGTGCCTGAGGCACCCCTCGAGCAGGAGTGCTTCAAGTGCCAGCTAATAGCCACTGCAAGAAGCCTGAAGAAGAAGAAGCAGCAGCTCCAAGCTGATCAAGACCTGCTCATTGACAGGTGGACTGATGTCCTGGCAGCCGAAGAATACGGCCTTGAGCGCCCAGCCAAGAGTTACCCAAAGTGCAGACTGCTACCTCAGTTTGATGAGGAAGCACCAGATCCCATACCTCCCTCACGCAATGCGGACCAACCACCACGTGGCCGGGATAGTGTGGCGGACCGACCACCCCGCGGTCGGGATAAAACGGCAACTCAGGCTGAACAACAGCCCGCCCACCGTCGCAAAAATAGGGACAGAACAGCTCGGGACCATACATACGACCTTCGGCAGGATCTGGACAGTAGAGCAGGACACACCAGATCAATCTATAGATCGCGAGGACGCTTCCCGGCTCGAGATGACGGCTACCTATTCGGACGTGACAAACCTAGTCACACCCGGGCCGATAACCACAGACAGACATGGAAGAGGCCTTCCTTGACAACTTCCAAGGTACATATGTCCGGCCACCCGATGTCGATGACTTAAGCCACCAAGTTCAACAACCGGGAGAATCAGCCAGAAAATTCTGGACTAGGTTCCTAACCAAAAAGAACTAGATCGTTGACTGTCCGGATGCCGAAGCCCTAGCGGCCTTTAAACACAGTATCCGTGACGAATGGCTAGCACGCCACCTTGGCCAAGAAAAGCCGAAGTCCATGGAAGCCCTTACGGCACTCATGACCCACTTTTGCGCGGGTGAGGACAGCTGGCTGGCTCGTAGCAAAAACACAGCCAGTGAGACAGGCCCCTCCGAGGCCAAGAACAGCTCCGGCAAGCTCCGGCGCAATAGACACAAACGCCGCAGCAATGGCGACAACACCGATGACACCACCATTAATGCCGGATTCAGCGGCTCCAAATCCGGCAAACGAAAGAAGCCCTACAAAAGGAATAGTGAGGGACCATCCAGCCTGGATCGCGTACTCGATCGTCCGTTCCAGATACATGGTACCCTAGATAAAGAAGCCAATCACACCAACAGAGACTGTTGGGTTTTCAAATAGGCTGGCAAGTTAAATGCCGAAAACAAAGAAAAGGGATCACAAAGTGAGGACGAGGATGAAGAGCTTTGGCAGCCAAACACTAGGGGGCAGAAGAAATTTCCCCCTCAAGTCAAAACGGGGAACATGATATATGCTACACACATCCCCAAAAGGGAGCGCAATCGAGCACTTAGGGACGTCTACGCGGTAGAGCCAGTCGCCCCAAAATTCAATCGGTGGTCGTCATTCCCGATCACCTTCGATCGTCGAGATCACCCAACTAGTATCTGCCATGGCGGTACAGCCGCACTAGTCCTGATGGACGGTCCTGATCGACGAGTTTCACCTAACACGTGTCCTGATGGACGGTGGTAGCAGCCTCAACCTGCTTTATCTGGACACAGTGTGGAAGATGGGCATTAACCCCCCATGAATCAAACCAACAAAGACTACCTTTAAAGGAGTCATAGCAGGCGTAGAGGCCCGTTGTACGGGCTCAATCACGCTGGAGGTGGTCTTCGGTTCTCCGGACAAATTCCAAAGCGAAGAGTTAATCTTCGATATCGTCCCCTTCCGCGGCAGCTACCACGCACTGCTCGGACAAACCGTGTTTGCTAGATTCAACGCAGTACCACACTATGCTTATCTCAAGCTCAAGATGCCTGGTCCACGCGGCGTCATAACAGTCAATGGACATACTGAATGCTCCCTCCGAACAGAGGAGCACACCGCCGCCCTAGCAGCAGAGGTACAGAGCGGCCTTCTCAAGCAGCACCATAGTACGGCTGCCGAGCCCCTGGACATCATTAAGAGGTTCCGGACTACACTGCAACAGGACAGCGCGGCTCATCAAGAGCTCGATTAGCAATTCGGCCTCCATCCCAGTCCCAATGAGGTAGTGGCATTCATACCACGCATACATAATTACACACTTAAAATTCCATGGGCAGCGACGGAGGCACAAGCTATCCCGGGATCTACGGTTTGACTAGACCGATCCCGGACACACATATAACTTTACTATCTCCTTTTCCCTTGTTTTAGGTATCTCCTATGCGGGCCTCTAGCGACGACCTGATTAATGATCCTGTCAAAGGAAAAACACACCAGATTGACACGGAGCACAGGCGTACATGGGAAGCCCCAGAGGCTAACCGTTTTCAGGACCCACGCGCAGCTCGCCTTCGGTTGTGGCATGTCAAATAGCCGGTTGCTTATTGCATTATTTTGTACCAATGTGCTTGGACGCATTAACCCAACTATAATGGAAACAATCGATGATCCAAGTTCAAGGGCCCCACATCCTATCTCTATTCTCCTTCTGTTTTTCCTTTAAATTACTTATTTCCTAGCGACCATACACTCTGGTACGTTTCATATTTGCCAGGGCCTCCCCATCGCCCCACGATACGGCAACAAAGTCCGAACAATCCTTAAAGATAAGTTCGGCACCCCGACTTTAGCACTGTATGCATTGGCTCTGAATCATGTCTTTGGTCAATAGTTGGGTTGCCCGGCTCCTGTGCTTGCTACCCTACATTCTGCTAAATCGGCTAGGGTAGTAAAGGGAGAACTACTGCGATTGTGCCCTGGGCTTGACCAGATGAGCGCCTCAGTAGAGAAAGCTGAAAACTGACTGTCATGATACGGTGAGAGCCGGTCAGCTGTTCGAGGGTCACAAATCATTGGAGATTTTTTTCTGCATTAGGCGAAAGATCAGCACTTCCCGGTCAGATGGTGACAGCACTCTGGTTCGAACCAGGGGCAGCGCCCATGCTTTATTATAAAATTCCTATGGCTAAGTGAGGGCGTTTAAGCCGTATAGTATGATTGCCTTGTTCGTGGCGCTAAACAACTCCTTCAAGACCATATAATTGGATCAAGATTGTTTAGATTCCATCCCAAACACCTCCGTACTACCTACATGAGGGCAGAAGCCGACGACTGGCCAACCCTCAGATTACATACAACACGGCCGCACAGGAGGAAACAATTAAAAGCATAACAAAATTACATTAAAAAACAGGCTTTGCTTTCATAATACAAGGCAAAGGCAACATGAATACATTTATTCAAATACAATGTCCTGTGAACATTGTGCTGCCGCAAGGCGAGACCCCTCGAGGACATCCACAAAATACCGTTCAGGTGTGCGGTGCTCCTTGCCCTCCGGTGGCCCTCTGGCCACCTCGACGGCGTCCATCTTTGTCGGCGTTCTGGGAACGGGGGTCCCCAGACTTGCCTGCCTGCAGCCTGCGGCGTGGCTCAAAGGGGGCCCAACACGGCCCATCTTCATCGACACAGACCCAAGACCCTCGCGAGGGGCCAAGCCTTGCGGGGCGGACGACACGGAGCTTCCTCAGGCACGGCCTCATCAGGCTGGCTCGTGAGGAGGCGGAGAGATCAAGGCGGGGTACCTCACGAGGTGCCCGTGACGCAAGCCAGGACGACCCAGGGTGCCAGGCGGGCGCCAGCCCGCGCAGTGTCCTCCTTTCCTCTTTGGTGCAAAGGGAGCAAGCACAGGCGAGAGCATCAAGCAAAGGCACCCGTTTCGGTGCAACGAGACCAAGACCAGCCCAACGGTAGGGAGTAAGTCATTGCAGAGCCCAAGCCAGCGTCACCACCAGAGCCTTTGGCAGGCGAGGACCAACTTTAGTCAGGATAAGTGTACCAGATGTTCCCCTTCAAAATGGCCAATTGTTGGCGCCCTTCCCGCTCAATATTTGGGAAGAGGCCCAGGGCCTTTGCCTATAAATAGGACTAGCCACCCCCAGGGTAAGGGAGATCAGATCAGATCAGATCAGATAAGAGAGAGAGATCGAAGGGGTAGAGAATCTGGAAGCCCAGAGAGAAGCAAGCTGGGATCGGATTGAGTAAGCATCACACACACACACAGAGGGGTGACTGAACTCCTCCTAGCAGTTCATCGCCCCAGCCAAGAACAGACCCTCGCGAGGCTGTTCTTCCTTGTATTGCTCATCATCATCAGCCTAAGAGGCAATCCACCACACCACAAACTAGATTAGGGTATTACACCACAATGGTGGCCCGAACTAGTATAAACCCTATGTCTCTTGTGCTGTTCTTTCCATAGCTTAGATCTTAGCGTGGCGGTGGGGTGCAGGTAGGTAGAAGGCGAAATCTCCGCGTGCACGCCAGTGTTCAAACCTCAAGGGTCTGTCGGAACCCGAAATCCGACATTTGGCGCGCTAGGTAGGTTTGCACCGGAATTCGTCTTCCACCGCCCTGTTCTCCTCCGACCATCGCGTCCATGTCTGACGCTCGTCGGGCCCGCGCCGAGCGCCGAGCCGCTCTCGTTTCCCGCGTTGCCTAGACGGCTCCTATCGGCGGGCGTCCTCGCCGTTCCCGGTCACTTGCCGTCAACGCCGCCACTGGCCCGGCGGGAAACGAGCAGCAAGCATCGTCTCAGCATCCGTCCGTGCGGCAAGACGGCCGCACCGCTACTCCCTCGCTCACTCCAGCTGGTTCTTCGTCCCGCGCGCTCCGCGCACCCATGGAGGCTCGAGCTGCGCTCATTGCGGCAAACGAGCTCCTGCGCTACCATCCCGTCGACAACGTCTATGAAGAATGGCTCGACCGCGTCGCCGAGCTCATCCATGCCGCAGGGGGCTCTCCTGTGCCATCCTTTCCGCTGCACCGCACCCCGCCCTGCGCGGGCGACGAAGCTCTAGGGGCGCCCCAGCCGCCTCCTCCTCAAGAAGGCACCCAGGCTCCAAGGCACGTGGCCCCTGGGTGGAACCCGCTCCGTCAGGTGCCAGCGCGGCAAGAGCAGAGCTGCCAAGAAGTCCCTCGCCCGCAAGAAGCTGCCCGGGCAATCCCTGCTCCAGCACGTCGCGACCATGCTCCTACTCCCGCACATCAAGACCCCGCGCTGCTCCCAGCTGCAGCGCATGGGGACCTGCAAGACCAAGCTCTCCGTCACCCAAGGCCTCCTGTGGCCACAGCAGGCTGCCGTGCCTTCACCATCAAGCTACGCAACGTCGCGTGGCCCGACAAGTTCAAGCCAGACCTGCCTCCTCGTTATGACGGCACGGCCGACCCTGCGGAGTTCCTCCATCTCTATGAGCTGGGCATCGAAGCTGCCAACGCAGACGAGAAGGTCATGGCGAACTGGTTTCCCATGGCGCTCAAGGACGGGGCCCGCACCTGGATCCTAAACCTACCTCCAGGCACGATCTCCTCCTGGGACAAGATGCGCACCCGCTTCATCGCCAACTTGCAAGGTACTCGCGACCGGCCACCCGCCATGAGCGACATGCGCCGCATCAAGCAACAACCCGGAGAGACCCTGCAGAAGTACATCCAGCGCTTCAACAACGCACGCCTCAAGATTCCCAAGGTGACCGAGGAGGCCATCATCTCAGCCTTCTCCGACGGCGTGCGCGACATCAAGATGAAGGAGGAGCTGGTGATGCATGAAGACATGTGCACTTCCTTGGAGCTGTTCAACTTGGCGACCAAGTGCGCCAAGGCTGAGGAAGGGGGTCTCTCCCTCCTCGAGCTGCCTACCGCAGACCTAGAAGAGAACAAGCCCAAGGCCAAGGATGTGAAGCGCAAGGGGGCTTCCGTGCTCGCAGAGATCAGCCTGAATCTTCCAAGGGCAGTCGGTACTGTGTGTACCACGACCTCCACACCCACAACACCAACGAATATCAAGAGCTCCGAGCCGTGCGAGAAGGAAGGATCGGTCGTCGTCCCGACCGCGGTGATCGGGGCTACGGTCGAGGAGGAGGAAGGAACGCAGGACGCTGGGAAGACCACTGCCCGCGCCAAGGGTGGCGCGATCGACCTCGCGAGGATCACTGGCAAGACCCGCCTCGCGAGGGAGACTGGAGGATCAGCCTCGCGAGGATTGCCCGCAAGGCAACGCACGCCTCCCTCTGCTGCCGCCGCAGCCAAGGAGAAACAAGGACCGCCATCAGGACGAGGGGGTTGGGGGCTTCCAGGAGCCGCGCGCGATCGCCTGCATCCTGGGCGGGGCTCAAGCCCCAGCCTCTCAACGCATCTTCAAGCAGTTCGCCCGCGAAGTGAATGCAGTCCTCCCCAAGCTCGAAGCCACGCGCCCTCTCAGGTGGTCGGCGTGCGCCATCACGTTCAGCTCAGCGGATCAGCTCAAGTGTGCGGCCACAGCCGGAGTCCTCCCGATGCTTTGTTCCCCAATCATCAGCAATGTGCTGGTCACCAGGACCCTCATCGATGGCGGGGCAGGGCTCAACGTCATGTCCGTGGAAACATTCAACAATCTCCAAGTGCCCTACAACCAGCTTCAGCCAACCAAGCCTTTCTCCAGAGTCACTGACTGCTCCACGGTCCTGATTGGGCAGGTCCGCCTCCCTGTCACCTTCGGGGCACGCAACAACTACCGCACCGAGCTCATCGACTTCGACGTCGCTCACATTCGCCTGCCGTACAACGCCATCCTCGGGTACCCAGCACTGGCCAAGTTCATGGCCGTAACTCACCACGGCTATAATGTCCTCAAGATGCCGGGAAGCGGTGGAGTCATCACGGTGCCCTGTGAAGAGAAGGACGCAGTGTGTTCCCTGGAACGAGCCTTTCAGGCCGCATCACTGGAAGACACGGATCGCGGAAGCAGGAGGCTTCCCGAGGCCACCCCCAAGAAGAAGAAGACATCATCCGGCCCGGCCCCTCAGGAGGCAGGCCCCTCAGGGCCCGCGCCTGCCCATGGGGAACCTCCTTCCGCCGCATAGGAAAGCGCACCCAGTGCCCTCCTCAGGCAGGGCTCGGGGGCTCTCCCCTGGAGGGCCACCAACCTGGCTAAGGTCACGAGGGAGGCGCTTGGGCACCACATGGAGGCGTGTTTCGAAGCATGTTTCCCTCAAGAAGGAGTAAGGCAAGGAGGGCCAGACCCTCAGGAGTTCCTCAGCAAGGCCATTCAGGAGCTACAGGAGTCAAGAGTCATGAGAGGCGGCCGCTGCCTACCAGCTGTGGCTCCCCATCCAGGCAAGGATGGTGGGCTGCGCGTCTGCATCGACATACCAGGGGTCAATCGAGTCACCTCTCTGGAGCGCCTCTAGCCCTTGCGAGTGGGCCGCTGTGAAGGTCCACCCCACAGCTACGTTCGCATGCCTTACGGCTTGCCCAGCGCGGCTGCCATGTACCAGCGCCTCATGAGGGGCATCATGGAGGCTCAAGAGGCCAGGTGTTCCGCAGCCCTGGCGGAGATGGAGATGGTCCGCGAGGAGCCACCAGTGCCTCCGGAGCCTCCCGAGGCCCCTGGGCCTGGGGGCTCATGAGGATCGGCTTCCGCAGCCCACCGAGTCTGCTACACCAACACTCCTTCATCCTCAACATCATCAGGTGACATCTTTGAAGTTTCATTTCCAGCTGGGAGCGCCCCCCAGGGCTGCATTATTCCCAGGACGCGTGGGTCCATCCCTGCGGCATGTATCCCTTTTATTTCATGTTGTTAGCTTACTTTGTTGGGGGCGCCCCTCGGGCTACATCATCCCCAAGTCGCTCGGGCCAGACCCAGTGGCACGTATCCCTTTTGCATTTATTTCCGGCTATGCGTTTGACCCACCATGCTTGATTATTTGATGTCGGTCCACGGCACCTCTTCTTCTCCATGCCGACCACTTGCACGTTAAAGAGGGGGTACATGAGCATCACGACTCAGGGCTCTTACTGGCTCTCCAGCCCTCACCCTCTGGCCTTGTCCACGGCATCGCGAGCTGGCATACCAGCGATGGCTGAGACCAGCTCGAGGGCCGGGGCCCGAGGATGTAGAGTGCCGGCATCTAACCAAATTTGCAGGAACACATCACAAGATAAGGCCCAGTGCCAGGCGCAACCCGCCTAGAGGTAGGGCCCCGTGAGTCCCGCGCTGGCTCACGGGTGCCCAGATACACCTCGCCAGGCCCTACCATGCCAGCCACATGTCAGGGCGGGGCTGTACACGCCCCAGGGGCTCCTCCCGGAGGGGAGCCCCCTCCCACGTACCAATGGAAGCACCATGCTCTGCGCTGGCTGACGACACTGCCGAGGAGCGGCTATGCTCGTACACATATGGAAGCGTTATGCTCCACGCTGGTGATAAACAACTGAGGGTAGCCCCCGAACCGCATCAACCTCAGGGAGCCCAGAGCTCAGTGTCTAGCCTCATCGCAACGCCTCCCCTCGGGAATGCCGCGCGAGGGGGCTGGGCACGGGGGCTGTGCCTGGGTCACGCCCAGACGCACGCCACCCAGCAAGGCCCCCCGGGGCTGGTTCGTCGCGCGTCTATCCCCGAGCGGAGCCAAGGTATGAAGGCCGTTTGAGCGTCAAGGGGGACTCCTGAGCATCGCGACTCAGGAGCCTAACAGGTCATGTATCCCCTCACTCCTTAGTTCCGAAAGGCTAACGGCGGTCGAGGTATGCGCGGGGCCGGGCTCTGCAGACGTAGAACGGTAGATCCACCCACATCTCACCTCCCTACTTGCTGTTCGTGCGCCAAGGGGACTCCTGAGCATCGCGACTCAGGAGCCTAACTTGTCATGTAGCCCCTCACTCCTTGGTCCCGTCCTGGTTTCCTGTCGGGGCTAACGGCGACTGAGGTATGCGCGGGGCCGGGCTCTGCCGGCGTAGAACATAAGCAAGTAGGAAGGAAAAGCGCAAATTTCAAGGAATTCAAAAGCAAATATTACAGTCCACATTGTTATCTCAATGCCAAATGCAAGTTTAAATGCCTCCCCGAGGCATGATACATGTGCAGGAATTGAAGGCAGGACAGGAGCCACAACGGAGTCACTTGTCGGCGGCGGAGCAGCGCGGAGTGGGTTCGCCTCATGGAGCAGCAGGGTCGGTAGCGCCTCGCTTCGGCTTGGTGCAGAAGGCCCAGAACTTCCCCAGCAGAACCTCCGCGCGACCCTTCACGGCCTCGGCAGTGGCAGCGGCATGCTCGTCGCTTGCTGGCTCCAACAGGCTGTCAAGGTCGACGCTGGGATCGCGAAGGTAGATGTGGGTGAGGACCAGCGTCAGCACAGCAGAAGACAGGACACATGCCTCGGCCTCGGCCGTGGGGCCAAGTCCAAGGGCGACATCTTCAAGAGCGCGAACCAGGAAGGGAAGCAGGTTGGCAGGGCTGTCCTCGGCGCCAGCTAGCGGGCTCTCCAGGCCGCTGTCGTAAAGCATCCTCAGCGAGGAGCGAGCCTCCGCCTCCATCTCCGCGAAGGCCACGCGGTCCTCGGCAAGAACCTGGGCCTTGTCGTGCAGCTCGACCTTCCTCGCCCCCAACTCCTGCTCCAGCGCGCCTAGGCGGTCACGGTGCTTCCTGAGCTTGGCCTCCCAGTCCTTGACGGCCGCCTCGCGAGCCTTCACGCCTTCTTCCTGCTCTTGGCGAAGGCGGGCCTCTTTCGCGAGCTGGTCCCGAAGGCCTTGCAGCTCGTCCTCCAGCACCTTGCAGCGACCACGGACGTCGACGACCTCCCCCAGGGCTGCATCACGAGCAGCCTTCGCCTCAAGGACGGCCTGCCTCTCCTCATCGCAAGCCGTCGAGGCCTGGACCAGCGCCGCCCGAATCGAAGCGTCGGAGCGAATCCATCCTGAAGCCAGCTCCAAGCGCCCGGCCACCAAGCGAGGGTCGGCGCCAAGAAGATCCTGCCGCAGCCGGTCCAGCTCAGCAACAGCACAATCCAGAACGGCAGGAGGAGTCGGAGAGACAGCAGTCGATGGAGTAGGAGGAGAAGGCGGTAGCAAGACCACAACATCCTGAGGCGGAGCCTGCTGTGCCCCAACGGCTGTGATAGCGGCAGCAGGGAAAGGCACCTCGGGAGTCGCTTGGGCCATGGGGGCTGAGCTCGCCCCAGCTGGCTCGGCCAGGCCTCACGAGGACGACCGGGCAGGAGAGGCCCGTCTGTCATGGTCACCTTCCTTCGCGGGCAGAGGCGCTGCCCCAGATGGAACCTCAGGAGCTCCCTTTGGCTTCTTTGCTGCGGGCGCCAGCCTATCCAAGAGATGCGGACGTCAAGCCTCAGCAGCAGAACAAGAAATAAAGACAAGAATCAAGCGCTTATGGGTCGTCGCCAGTGAGCTCTGGAAGCCTCCGGCCAAATTTGAAGCCTGAAAGCGGGCTGGAAGGGTCAACCTCGGGAAGCTCGGGAGGGGAAGGCGCGTCTGCGGTCCGCCTCGGGGCCGGGGCAGACCCGCGGGAGATCAGCTCGGTCCTGTCCTTCTTCGGGATTGGGGGCAAGCTCCCGCCGCCCTGCTCGTCATCATCCTCGTCGTCATCGCTCAGAGAGAGGCGGAGAACATGGGACCTACGCCGGGGGAGGGGAGCCCTCGACTCTCCGTCGGTCGCCTCAGAGTCAGCCATTTTTCCCGCTCCCCTCCTTCCTCCTCTTCGCTGGAGTCGTCGGAGGACACATCCACCGGTTCCTCGGGAGCCTCCGTGGGCACGGGCCCGTCCCCGTTGAAGACGGACATGGACTCCACTACCTGCTCCTAGTCGTCGCGGAGGAACAAGGGCGTAGGAGCGCCCTCCAACCTCGCCACATCGCCCCCGACCAGAGATTGGAGGACCGCAGCTAGATCTTCGTCGGGCAAGGCCGCGGGGCTCGGATGGGGCCTCCACATCAGAAGTGAGTACTGCCGAAGCGGAGCTAGCTGGTGCTCCAGGAATTCCCTCAGCAGCGACGCGCCGGACAGCTTTGCCGCCGCCATGTTGGCCGGCCTCAGATCCGCGTCCATCTTCTCCAACACCAGCTTCGAGCGGGGGTCCGCGAGCTCCGCTCGACCCCAATCGCTGGAGCTCGTGGGTTGCTCCGTGGGCAAGATCAGCCGAGGGTGGATGCGCCTAGCATCTGCCAAGACCCACTTGCTCCTGAAGCCATCAATCCTTTTCCCGGGGTTCGAAATTGCAATGGCGCCACCGTACGCGACGAAGCTCGTGCACACGGAAGCAGGACCACAAGAGGTCCGGAGGTAGAAGTAGTGGCGCAGCAAGGCCACTGAGGGCTGCACCCCTACGTGAGCCTCGCAGTGATAGGCAAAGATTGCCAGGAGAAGGACGAAGTTGGGGTGGAGATGCAGAGCCTGTAGCTTATAATGATGGAGGATAGAGAAGAAGAACTCGGAGAAGGGAGGCACCAGGCCAGCAGCAATGGCGCTTACAAAGAGTGGATAGAAGGTGCTCCCTTGGCCCTCAGGGGTGGCGGAGCCGGCCTTGAACACCTTCGCCTCGTCGATGCCCTGCACCGCCGCCATCCGGCGCAACCGGGCGAGGCTCGCCTCCGACACATTCGGCGAATCCAGGGCAGATGAGTACCAAGCTCCGGCCGGGGACTGACGAGGCGCCATGGCTTCCTAGGTCACGCGGTCGAAGTAGATCTGGAAGTTTTGGAGGAAGGAAGGAGAGGCGCAAGAAAGGGGATCTGAGCAGCAACCGGAGAAAGCAAAAAAAAGCAAAGCCTAGGCAGATGCCGCTCATTTATCAACATGCGCGGTTGCCGAGGCACTCACGTCCAATCAACCGCCACGCGGCGCCCAAGGCCACAGGTTGTTAGGGCCCGCGGCGCTTCGCCCTTGCCCTTTTCGCCTCCCTGCACGGCCAAGTCCGGTCGCACCTTGGGCCCGGGGGCTACTGTCGGTGTTCTGGGAACAGGGGTCCCCAGACTTGCCTGCCTGTGGCCTGCGGCGTGGCTCAAAGGGGGCCCAACACGGCCCATCTTCATCGACACAGACCCAAGACCCTTGCGAGGGGCCAAGCCTCGCGGGGCGGACGACACGGAGCTTCCTCAGACACGGCCTCATCAGGCTGGCTCGTGAGGAGGCGGAGAGATCAAGGCGGGGTACCTCACGAGGTGCCCGTGACGCAAGCCATGACGACCAAGGGTGCCAGGCGGGCGCCAGCCCACGCAGTGTCCTCCTTTCCTCTTTTGTGCAAAGGGAGCTAGCGCAGGCGAGAGCATCAAGCAAAGGCACCCGTCTCGGTGCAACGAGACCAAGACCAGCCCAACGGCAGGGAGGAAGTCATTGTGGAGCCCAAGCCAGCGTCACCACCAGAGCCTTTGGCACGCGAGGACCAACTTTAGTCAGGATAAGTGTACCAGGTGTTCCCCTTCAAAATGGCCAACTGTTGGCGCCCTTCCCGCTCAATATTTGGGAAGAGGCCCAGGGCCTTTGCCTATAAATAGGACTAGCCACCCCCAGGGTAAGGGAGATCAGATCAGATCAGATCAGATCAGAGAGAGATCGAAGGGATAGAGAATCTGGAAGCCCAGAGAGAAGCAAGCTGGGATCAGATTGAGTAAGCATCACACACAGAGAGAGAGAAGGGTGACTGAACTCCTCCTAGCAGTTCATCGCCCCAGCCAAGAACAGACCCTCGCGAGGCTGTTCTTCCTTGTACTGCTCATCATCATCAGCCCAAGAGGCAATCCACCACACCACAAACTAGAGTAGGGTATTACACCACAATGGTGGCCTGAACTAGTATAAACCCTGTGTCTCTTGTGCGGTTCTTTCCATAGCTTAGATCTTAGCATGGCAGTGGGGTGCAGGTAGGTAGAAGGCGAAATCTCCGCGCGCACCCCAGTGTTCGAACCTCAAGGGTCTGCCAGAACCCGAAATCCAACAATCTTTGCCCACCACATCTTGCAACGGGCGAAGGCCATGCGTGCACCTTCAATGCAGGTCGAGCGCTTGACGACGTCCAGCCGAGGACAGACGTTCACCATCCGCCTCACGAGTCTGAAGTAGCTGCCTGGCATAGCTTCGGTTGGCCATAGCCGGATTATCAAATCCTTAATGGCTAGTTTGGCCACCCTATGCAGCTCCACCAGCTGTTTCAGCTGATTGTTGAAGGACACGTGATGCTCTGGCGCCGCATACTGCGACCAGAATAGCTTCTCCGTAGAACCCCCTCCTTCGGCTCGACAGAACTCCGCGGCGTCTAATACAATGCATGATAAATCCGCAAAAGCCCCTGGGGAACTCCGAACCCGGGTTAGTAAAAGGTACTGCTTCTCCGCACACTTGCTTTACATCTTAAATGACTTACCCGACGTGATCTTCTTGACCTCCTGGATCTCCTAGAGGGCGGCCTGGGCCTCATTCCGTGCATCTCCGTGCTCTGACGAGCCTTGGCGAGTTCGGTCCCTTGAACTGACGCATCACGCTCCAAGGCTTCGCATTTATTGACCGCATCCTGGAGCTCCTGCTGGACTTATTTGACCCGGGCCTTGAGCTTCTTACAGGCGGCTTGCTGCTAGACAGCCTTCTCCTCGGCCTCGCCTAGGGCCTTCCTTAGGGCCTCGACCTCGGTCGCGACTCCTGCGCATATTACGACCTGCGGTCAATATGCAGCGCCTATCCTTTTCGAACACACAGCAAGTCGTCACTCACCTTGCTTCTCCTCGAATCGAACCTTAACCTCGCCGAGCTCGTTCTCGGTCCGCTCCAGCCTCTGCCTCAGTTCAGAGACTTCGGCAGCATGCGAGGTTGTGGCCAACAGCGACGCCTGCTTATTCGTACATATTATGTTAGTCTCCTATAACTAAAGATTGATCCTCTGTTCGGTTCTTCTTGCCGAACACCGGACAGTGTCTCAGGGGCTACTGTCTACACGGGTTTTTTTCTCTTTCTTACCTCAAAACCTGTCAACAGGCTGCTGCAAGCTTCATTCAATCCACTCTTGGCGGACTGAATCTTCTCGATCACCGCACCCATAAGGACACGGTGCTCGTCCACGACGGAGGAGCCTCGAAGCGCCTCCATTAGGTTATCCGGCGCCCCTGGATGGACAAGGCCCACCGGTGGAAGCAGTGCACCCCCCTCCTTCAAAGGGGGCTGCTTGCCCAACTCCGGAGCCATATGGGTCTCCGGAATCCTATTCGGCTGAGGGCTGAACTGGATGCGGCCCTCTTCGCCAGTCTCCATGTGGATCGGCTCCCCCATGTGTCCGGCAGTGGAGGTTTTGCCTTGTGGCGCCTCCCAGACAGTGTCCTGGGCTCCTCCCCAGTTCGGAGCGGTCCTCTGGGATAACACTTTGGTGTCGTCCCTGGCCCTGGGGGAATAAGCAGGCGGTGGCGACATGCTCGCCATCTCCGAAGGATCCAACGAACCTCCAGATGAGGATCACTGGATAAGGTCGCGGGCCAGACTGCAATAGTACAATTAACTATGTCAAGATAATGAAGAGAAAGGGCCAGATGCGCGCATGAGCGAGCCATGTCACTTACGATGCGGCCTGGGGCTTAGCACGGGGGCATCGTTCCGGACTGTTTGTCAACGTCCCACGCGGTGTTGACCGCTGGGACGCCCTTCCCCTTCTTGGGCGTTTCCGCCTCCGGATGTGCCGAAGCCGCCCTCTTCTTCTTCCTCCCCTCAGGGGGAGGGTTGTTTTCCTCCTCCTCCTCCTCTTCCTCGCCATTGTCCTTAGGGACAGAGGAATGAGCTTCGTCGTCTTTGGACGTCATGTCCGAAGTGCCTTTGAGACGGGGGCCACTCTTGGCCCCCTTGGCCTTCTTCTCCGGCGCCTTATAAGGCGCCGGCACCAGCATCTTCGCTAGACGCGGGATGACCAGTTCTTCAGGCAGCGGAGCCGGACACTAGATCTGCTTCGCCCTCTCCATCCAGTCCTGAAAAAGCAACAATAAAAGCTCAAGCACCATCCTTGAAACAAACAAGTGGAGAATGCATCAAAAAAAGACATACCTCGCTAGCGAGGTGTTTAGTGTCATGCCCGCGATCTGAATCTGCGGCCGGCGGTTTCTCGTTGCCCTTAAAGAGCAACTTCCATGCACCTTCGTGAGTAGTCTCGAAGAGCCTCACCAAGGTTTGGTGCTTCTTCGGGTTGAACTCCCACAGAGGGCGGCTTCGGCGCTGGCACGAAAGGATCCGGCAAACTAGCATCACCTGGATCACATCAACGAGCTTGACGTTCTTGGTTACCATGCTCTGAACGTGTGTCTGCAGCGCTATCAGCTCATCAGGTGAACACCAGTCCGGACTCTTCTCGACCCAGGAGGTGAGTCGCATGGGAGCGCCGAAACGGAATTCGGCAGCTGCGGCCCAGGTG
This sequence comes from Triticum aestivum, assembly GCF_018294505.1. Taxonomy (NCBI): domain Eukaryota; kingdom Viridiplantae; phylum Streptophyta; class Magnoliopsida; order Poales; family Poaceae; genus Triticum; species Triticum aestivum. The sequence goes on along the minus strand of NC_057797.1, from coordinate 233,444,003 downwards.
GTGCTATGAGGTTCTGTGATGTAGAACCACTGCTTCAGCCACTCCTTTACCGTGTCCACAAAAGTACCTTTGGGCCAGGAGACGTTGGACAGCTTGCTCACCATGGCTCCTCCGGACTCCGCGTGCTAGCCATCCACCACCTTCGGCTTCACGTTAAAGACTTTGAGCCACAGACCGAAGTGGGGCTGGATGCGGAGGAAGGCCTCACACACAACGGTAAACGCCGAGATGTTGAGGAAGGAATTCAGAGACAAATCATGGAAATCTATCCCGTAATAATACATCAGCCCGCGGATGAAATGGGGGATGAACACTACCCTCTCGGTGGGCTTCGGCGTGGGGACGACTTGTCCCTCGGTCGGCAGGCGGTGAGTGATCTCCTTCGCCAAGTATCCGGCCGCCCGAAGCTCATTAATGTCCTACTCCTTGACAAAGGAGACCATCCACTTTCCTTGACCTCCGGATCCGGACATGGTTGCTTGAGTGGAAAAGGAGATGAGAACTTGGGCGCTGGAGCTCGAGATTGGAAAGGCAGAGACAGAGAGAAGGCGTGAGAGAGGAAGAGGGAATCCTTATGACCTTATAAAGGCAACGAACATTAAACGCCTCCTCACTCACCTTAAGATTCGCCTATTCACAAGGGTTGTATAAACGACATGGTTGTGTTACCCATGCCCGCATTGATGAGAATCCCGCGATAAGGGGACACGATCTCTGCTTTGACAAGACGTGCCAATGGCAACCGCGTCTCGGGACGTGGGGCGTCGAAACATGAATGCGGTTTGGAATTGTGACCAGGCAGACGTGATGTCATGTTGTAGAAAGTTGACAGCAGATTAGACTCGTGTAAAAATATATTCTCTCTGCGGTTATGTATGGTGTGTGTGTGTGAGACAGGTCCGGATACTATCATTGCATCTGAAGACTATCTTGAAGTTTTGATAGAAGGGAACCCACATTGCAATGCCGAAGACAATCTGCGCGCCGGACTCCTTGTCATTGAAGCCAGGTTCAGGGGCTACCGAGAGAGTCCTGGACTAAGGGGTCCTCGGGCGTCTAGCTTGTTATCCATGGGCCGGACTGATGGGCTGTGAAGACATGAAGGTCGAAGATTGTACCTGTGTTCGGATTGGACTCTCCTTGGCGTGGAAGGCAAGCTTGCCGACCGAAGATAAAGATTCCTTCTTATGTAACCGACTCTATGTAAACCTTAGATCCCCCCGATGTCTATATAAAATGGAGGGGTTAGTCCAAAAGGATATACTCATTACCATAGTCATACCGGCTAGGCTTCTAGGGTTTAGCCATCACGATCTCGTGGTAGATCAACTCTTGTAATACTCATATTCGTCAAGATCAATCAAGCAGGAAGTAGGGTATTACCTCCATAGAGAGGGCCCAAACCTGGGTAAACATCGTGTCCCCCGTCTCCTGTTACCATCGATCCTAGACGCATAGTTCGCGACCCCCTACCCGAGATCCGCCGGTTCTGACACCGACAGTTGGCCTCCCGCACCGCCTCTTCATCCTATGAATACCCAAATATTCCAGAAACCCTAGGGGAGTTGAGGAAACACAATTCCAGCTGCTGCAAGTTCCAGAACCATGAGATCCAATCTAAACACTGTCACAGAGGGGTTCATCATCCTCATTGGTGCCTCTCTGATGATGTGTGAGTAGTTCACCATAGACCTACGGATCTGTAGGCAGTAGCTAGATGGCTTCCTCTCTCTCTTTTAATTCTCAATACAATGGTCTCTTGGAGATCTTTTTCATGTAACTCTTTTTGTGGTGTGTTTGTTGGGATCCGATGAACTTTGAGTTTACGATCATATCTATATCCGTGAATATTATTTGAGTACTCTTTTGATCTCTTATATGCATGATTATTTATAGCCTCGTATTTCTTCTTCGAATCTTTGGTTTAGTTAGGTCGACTTGATCGATTTTTCTTGCCATGGGAAGAGGTGCTTTGTGCTGGGTTTGATCATGCGGTGTTCTTTCCGAGTGACAGAAGGTGTAGCAAGACACGCATGTATCATTTCTATTAAGTATAACAAGATGGGGGCTATTCCTACATGAATATATCTCGTCTACATCATGTCATCATTCTTATTGCATTACTCCATTTCTCCATGAACTTAATACACTAGATGCATGTTGGATAGCGATCGATGTGTGAAGTAATAGCAGTAGATTCATGCAGGAGTCAGTCTACCAGACGCGCCCAGGTGGGTTGTGCCCACCTCGGTGGCCTCATGAACCACATCTTTGCTCTATAAATACCCCAATATTCCAGAAACCCTAGGGGAGCCGACGAAAATCAATTCCAGCCACCGCAAGTTCCAGAACCACTAGATCCAATCTAGACACCATCACGGAGGGGTTCATCATGCCCATTGGTGCCTCTCTAATGATGCGTGAGTTGTCCTTTGTTGACCTATGGGTCCGTAGTTAGTAGCTAGATGGCTTCCTCCCTCTCGTTTGATTCTCAATACAATGCTCTCTTGGAGATCCATATGATGTAACTCTTTTTGCGGTGTGTTTGTTGCGATTCGATGAACTTTGAGTTCATGATCAGATCTATCTCTTTTTATCCATGAAAGTTATTTGAGTCTTCTTTGATCTCTTATATGCATGATTGCTTATAGCCTCATATTTATTCTCCGATATTTGGGTTTTGTTTGGCCAACTTGATCCATTTATCTTGCAATGGGAAGAGGTGCTTTGTGATGGGTTCGATCTTACGGTGCTTGATCCCAGTAACAGAAGGTGAAACGACACGTATGTATCATTGCCATTAAGGATAACAAGATGGGGTCTATTTCTACATAAATAGATCTTGTCTACATCATGCCATCATTCTTATTGCATTACTCTGTTTCCCCATGAACTTAATACACTAGATGCATGTTGGATAGCGGTCCATGTGCGGAGTAATAGTAGTAGATGCAGGCGGGAGTCGGTCTACTAATCTTGGACGTGATGCCTATATAATGATCATTGCCTGGATATTGTCATGATTATTTGAAGTCTATCAATTTCCCAACAGTAATTCCTTTACCCACTGTTTGCTATTTTTCTTGAGAGAAGCCACTAGTGAAACCTACGGCCCCCGAGTCTATTCTTTATTATATTTGCCTTCACGGTTTATTTTTAGATCTATTAAACCAAAAATACAAAAATACCTTGTTGCACTTTATTTTATTCGAGATCTTTTTATCCCATCTATCATATTTTTACCACGTCCATTTGCCAATTTCTGCCGCCATTGCCCTAAAGGGATTGACAACCCCTTTAATATGTCGGGTTGCGAGTATTTCCTATTTGTGTGTAGGTTCCATTCACGTACTGTTGCATGGTTCTCCTACTAGTTCGATAACCTTGGTCTCATCATTGAGGGAAATACCTACCGTTGCTGTGCTGCATCATCCCTTCTGTCGGTGTACAAAAGTAGGGGTCCCTTTTTGTACCCCTTTACTTGTGCGCGGGCAATCGCAGCCCCACGCCCACGACCACGCTTGGTGGATAATAGGAAGCAAAGGCCCAAGACTACCAAAGCAACGCCAAGCCAGAAACACGAAGAGAAGAAGGGTGAGGTGAACTCCCCTGGCAAGGCCCTTGCCGGGGAGGCCTCCACAGCCCCGGCAAGAACCTTGCCGGGGCAACTTGTCCAACGCCAGCAGAGTTGCCACCCTTGAGCCTAAGAGTTGTGACGCCCTCAACCACATTGGAACCAAAGCTCGGGAAGCACCTCCGTGGTGGCATGCAGATCTGTGTGAAGACCAAGAACATACAAGACTAGATGAGATTCAGATGACGAAGATCCTCGACAAGATCCTTGCCAAGGATACCCACGAGACCCCCCGGCAAGACCCTTGCCAGGGAGGCTGCGACGCCACGGCAAGACCCTTGCCGGGGCCCCGGCAATACCCTTGCCGAAGACATCCGCGGGGCCGCAGCCGGGCCCACACGTGCCAAGACTCCACCGCCGTTCCCACACAGTTGCCAGCTCACCAACTAGGCGAGCACCTGCGTGGCGACATGCGGCCTCCAGGCCAACTCAGCAAGCACCTACGTGGTGGCATGCAGATCTTCGTGAAGACTCTGCCACCGCACCAACTCAGCAGCCAGCCAGCTAGCGTGGCACTACACGTCTCGTCAGTTCGGACACGCGTCGAAGCTAGGCGAGGCGGCGACAGCTGGGACGAGCTTCCTTGTTGTCCCCGATAAAGCAAGAAGGGCACGTCGGCAGCGCATTAAAGGCGTTTGTCCTACGGTGCCAGCATATAGACTCAACTACTGTACAACTTTTCGCCTCTTGTGTGCCACTGTGGCAGCCCCTTTTGACTATAAAAGGAGGCCTGCAGCGTACTGAGAGAGGATTCGGACTTTTTGGACCCTACACGCTTTGTAGCTAGTCCAAGAACACCAGATAAACATGAACCAGCAGAAGTAGGGTATTACACATCACTTGCGGCCCAAACCTGGATAATCCCCCCGTGTTGATCCCTCAACCCCGCTCTTTCCACAGCGCCGCACCCGCCAACCGTACCAAAAGGGATTCTTCGTGATCCCGTAGGTGTCGTTTCCCCATACATCTTTGGCGTGCCAGGCAGGGGGCGCAAGCCGTGAAAATCCGGCTTGAAGGTCAGCACACCGACTTCATCATCACCATGTCCCCAAGAGAAAGGGGATCATAGCGATCGGCTCGTCTGGGGCAGGCCCGTCCGCGCCAGCATGAGCAGGCGGTCGGGTGGCCACAGATGGGGCCGGAGACATGGCCCGCGAGCATCCACCACATTCTGGTGATCGGAGCTAGGTGAGCAGCGTCGTCCGAATCCGAGACGACGAGCCACACGCCGCTGGGTCTGGGGGCGGGGCCGTGCTGCCCACGGGCGGCGCAGTAGCCTCTATGGCACCCCAGCTGGCACCTGTGTCACGCCCATCCCAGGCCGCGTGCGATGAGCAACACCGCGGTGCCGGAGCCCCTGGGCACTGATATGTCTCCAACGTATCTATAATTTTTGATTGCTCCATGCTATATTATCTACTGTTTTGGACATTATTTGGCTTTATTTTCCACTTTTATATTATTTTTGGGACTAACCTATTAACTGAAGGCCCAACCCAGAATTGCTTTTTTTGCCTGTTTTAGGGTTTTGAAGAAAAGGAATATCAAATGGAGTCCAAACAGAATGAAACCTTCGGGAACGTGATTTTCTCAACGAACAAGACTAGGGAGACTTGGACCCTACGTCAAGACACAAAAGAGGAGGCCACGAGGTAGGGGGTGCGCCCACCCCCACCAGGCGCGCCCTCCACCCTCGTGGCCCCCCTGTTGCTTCACCGACGTACTCCCTCCTCTTATATATACCTACGTACCCCAAACGATCAGATACGGAGCCAAAAACCTAATTCCACCGCTGCAACTTTCTGTATCCACGAGATCCCATCTTGGGGCCTGTTCCGGAGCTCCGCCGGAGGGGGCATCGATCACGGAGGGCTTCTACATCAACACCATAGCCCCTCCGATGAAGTGTGAGTAGTTTACCTCAGACCTACGGGTCCATAGTTATTAGCTAGATGGCTTCTTCTCTCTTTTTGGATCTCAATACAATGTTATCCCCCTCTCTTGTGGAGAACTATTTGATGTAATCTTCTTTTTGCGGTGTGTTTGTTGAGACCGATGAATTGTGGGTTTATGATCAAGTCTATCTATGAACAATATTTGAATCTTCTCTGAATTCTTTTACGTATGATTGGTTATCTTTGCAAGTCTCTTCGAATTATCAGTTTGGTCTGGCCTACTAGATTGATCTTTCTTGCAATGGGAGAAGTGCTTAGCTTTGGGTTCAATCTTGCGGTGTCCTTTCCCAGTGACAGTAGGGGCAGCAAGGCACGTATTGTATTGTTTCCATCGAGGATAAGAAGATGGGGTTTTCATCATATTGCATGAGTTTATCCCTCTACATCATGGCATCTTGCTTAAGGCGTTACTCTATTTTTAACTTAATACTCTAGATGCATGCTGGATAGCGGTCGATGAGTGGAGTAATAGTAGTAGATGCAGGCAGGAGTCGGTCTACTTGTCTTGGACATGATGCCTATATACATGATCATGCCTAGATATTCTCATAACTATGCTCAATTCTGTCAATTGCTCAACTGTAATTTGTTCACCCACCGTAGAATACTTATTCTCTCGGGAGAAGCCACTAGTGAAACCTATGGCCCCCGGGTCTATCTTCATCATATTAATCTCCTACTACTTAGTTATTTCCTTTGCTTTTTACTTTGCCTTTATTTTACTTTGCATCTTTATCACAAAAATACCAAAAATATTATCTTATGTTCATCCTGCCGCTGTCATCAACGCATTCCATCAGAATGTGCGCAACCGCAAGATGCGTGAAGAGTTGGCGATGAACAAGGTCAAGGATGTGGCTGAACTTTATATTCTGGCTGATAGATGTGCTCGAGCTGAAGAGGATAGGAAGTACCCCGGTGAAGACGCCGGCGGGGAAACCGACTCCACACACGAAGACACCGCCGCCCCGACAAAGAAGGGCCAGTGCCGCAACAGGAAACATAAGGTCAAGACTGTGCTTGCCGTTGAGGGATCCAACGAGTCCGACGCCACCAAAAAGGCCAAAGCTGATGACCCCGGCAAGGAGGTTGCCAAGTGTGCCGCCTATTTGGCCCTGGCGGCCGCCGGCAAGCCAGGAGGCTCCGACAAATAGTACTGCAAGATCCACCGCACCAAGGACCATGACCTCCAGAACTGCCGACAGGTTGAGCTGCTGCTAGAAAAGTAGAAGGCTAAATATGAAAGGCGATACAAGGAGAAGGGTCAGGATGGTGTCGAGGGGCCTGGCAAGAAGCATGGCGGCAAGGGGGTCGCCGCGGTAAAGATAACCAACAAGAGAGGCCCGCTCGGGGCCTCAACAACAAAGAGGAAGATGATGATCACGACGAGGACGATGAGTCCGGTGAGCACGAGTTCCAGAAGGCTACAGAGTCCATGTGCGTCTACGGTGGCACCTCGTTGCACACCTCACATCGCTAGCTGAAGCAGCGGGTGCGTGAGGTCACTGCAGCGGAGCCGTCGTTCGATGCCCAGAAGCCACTGAACTGGTTCCGCACGCCCATTGTTTTTGACACCGAGGATCACCCTGATTGCACAACTGCGGTCGGGTGTTTGCCGTTGTTGGTTTCACCAACAATACGCAACCTCAAGGTGACCAAAGTGCTAGTTGACGGTGGGGCTGGTCTGAATCTGATCTCGCCCGCTGTGATCAAGAAGCTGTAGATTCCTAATGGAGATCTCGAGGAGATGGGCACATTCCAAGGGGTCAACCCGGGAAGGAGTCAACCGAAAGGTAAAATCACGCTGCCCGTTACGTTCGGGGGCGAGCTGAACCACAGGACGGAGAAGATCGTTTTTGATGTTCCCGAGATCCCCCTGTCGTACAACGGGATCCTTGGCCGCCCGGCGCTGGCCAAGTTCATGGCAGCGTCACACTACGCCTACAACACATTGAAGATGCCGGGGCCGCTGACCATCATCAACGTCCCCTCTGACAAGAAAGACGCGCTCATCTGCGCCGACCAACTCTACCGAGAGGCAGTTGCAGCAACTTCCACCAGGGCACTCGCTCCTACCGCTGAAGCCCCGGGAAGGGAGAAGGCCGGCAAGACCTCTTGCACCCACTCCGATAAGCGCACCTCTTCGGAGTGTTATGCTCCCGTTGAGGACGTGCCAGAGAGCTCCACCGGCAAGAGCAAGAAGTCCAAGGCTGCACCAGTAGAAACCAAGAAGGTGTCCGTCAAGGAGGATGGCGCGGGCGGGGCTTTCACTATAAGCTCCACCCTCGACAACAAATAGGAAAGCGCGCTCATCGCCTTCCTGCAGGCGAATGTCGATGTATTTGGATGGCAAGCATCTGACATCCCTGACGTTCCTAGGGGGGTGATTGAGCACCATCTTGATGTCTGTCCTCACGCGCGTCCCGTCAAGCAGAAGGTCAAGAAGCAAGCTTTGGAGCGAAAAGAGTTCATCATTGAAGAGATTGGGAAGTTGGAGGCGACAGACCTGGTAAGAGGAGTACTCCACCCCACGTGGTTGGCCAATCCGGTGGTGGTGCGTAAGGCGAATGGGAAGTGGAGGCTGTGTATTGATTACACAGACATCAATAAAGCATGTCCAAAGGATCCTTTCCCTCTGCCATGCATCGACCGGATTGTAGACTCCACTATCGGGTGTGACCTGTTGTCATTCCTCATGCCTATTCAGGATACCACCAGACCTTCATGATGAAGGAAGACGAAGAGAAGACCGCATTCATCACCCCATGTGGTACGTACTGTTTTGTACAAATGCCTTTCGGGTTGAAGAGCGCTGGTTCAACATTTTCCCGAGTGGTCCAGATTGGTTTTGAGCCCCAGCTGCATAGAAATATGGAAGCTTATATGGATGACACAGTGGTCAAAACCAAGGACAGGGCCACGCTCGTGCAAGATTTAGAAGAAACATTCGCAAATCTCCGCAAGATCAACCTCAAGCTCAACCCAAAGAATTGCGTGTTCGGCGTCCCCTCCGGCAAACTTCTTGGGTTCTTCCTGTCTCAACGCGGAATCGAAGCAAATCCCGACAAGATCAAGGTGATCGAGCAGATTGAGGCACCGAAACCGGTCAAAGACGTCCATAGGCTCGCTGGCTGCGTTGCTGCCCTGAGTAGGTTCATCTCCAAATCTGCTGAGCGTGCCCTCCCCTTTTTCAAAGTTTTGAAAAAGGCGGGTCCAGTAATATGGACTCCGGAGGCAGAGGCAGCACTACAAGATTTGAAGAGGTACCTCTCCTCCATGCCAATACTAGTCATGCCTAAACCACGAGAGTTGTTGCTGCTATACTTAGCAGCAATGAATCAAGTGGTTAGTGCCGCGCTTGTGGCGCAGAGAGAACTCGAAGGAGAAGCGGCACTTGCAGCAGAGCCGTCGGATGGCGGGCCGAGGACCTCCCCGGTAGAGCCTGACGTCAGCAAACCAGAACTCTCGGCGAGGCCCAGTCCCAGCGAGGCAGAGTCTGAGCAGATGGGCAAAGTGGGACAAAAGAAGATGGTGCAGCACCCAATATATTTTGTCAGTTCCCTCTTGCAGGGGGCTAGGTTGAGATATTATGGAATGTAGAAGCTGCTTTTCATCCTCCTCATGGCCTCGAGAAAGCTGCGCCGCTATTTACAAGCGCACGAGATCACCGTCGTCACTCGCCTCCCTTTGCAACGGATTTTGCACAACCCAGATGCGACAAGGAGGATTGTGGAGTGGGAATTGGAGCTGTCGAGCTTTGGCCTCTGGTTTGAAAGTACTTCAATGATCAAGAGCCAAGCTTTGGCAGATTTCCTAGCAGAGTGGACCGCAACGACCGACGAGGAGATTCAAGAGACCACCCTTCCCGACAAGGAGACGAGCAGTGAGTGGATTATGTAATTTGACGGAGCTTTCTCACTCCAAGGTGCTGGTGCTGGCGTGCTACTCATCGCACCCACAAGAGAGCACCTCAAGTACGTAATCCAGATGCACTTTCCCTGGGAAAAATTAACGAACAATACGGCGGAGTACGAGGGGTTGCTTGCCGGTCCCAGAATCGCGGCAGACCTCGGAATCAAGAAGCTCGTCATCAGGGGTGATTCGCAGCTCGTCGTCAAGCAAGTTAACAAGGATTACCAGAGCCTGCTGATGGAGGCCTGCGTGAATGAGGTGAGGAAGTTGGAAGAACGTTTCGACGGCCTACAAGCAGAGCATGTTCCCCAAGCGGAGAACGGTGTTGCCGATGACCTGTCGAAACGCGCTGCCCTCAAGTTGCATGTGGAACCAGGTACCTTTGTACTTCAGTTAACTCAACCATCCGTAGAACCATCAGCAGGGCAGAACAAGCGAAGGAAGACAAGCCCTGGCAAGTACCTTCCCGCCGAGCTCCCAGGAGCCGCCGGCAAGGAGGTTGCTGGGTACCCCAAGCTTGCCGAGGGGCAACTACCTCCGACAGGGCCCCCGGCCCTGACCGTAGAGGTAGCTGCCCCTGCGGCCGAAGATGTGCCTTTGGTCCTTGCTGTCGAGCCCCAGGCTCCGACATGGGCGCAACCCACCGTCCGTTTCCTCCAAACAGGAGAGCTCCCCGAGGAGCAGGAAGAAGCAGAGAAAGTAGCCCGCTGGTCCAACATGTACCAGTTTGTGGATGATACCCTGTGTCGGGGATATACCCCGCGGTATGACCCGGTCGGACTTGGCGACTCACTGGTGACCCGCCCCGACTTGGCGACTCACTAAGTGACCCGCCCGGATCTCTCCACTCACTGATGACCCGGCCGAGCCAGGTGTCTCATTGATGATCCGGCCAGTGGGTTAGAGGAGCGAAAAAACCCGGAGGCCCAGTAGGTGGTTCAAGGAAGGCTGGCTTACGTTATGGTAGGCCGGCTTAAGAGGAAAGCATAAGGAATATTCTCTTATAAAGGAAGCAAGACTAGGACTCCACTTGTAATAGAGTAATCTAATCCTAGTAGGACTAGTCATGTAAGGCGCCCCTTCAACATATATAAGGTGGGGCAGGGCACCCCAAGGGGGACAAGTTCCACAAGTTTGATAAGTTAGGGTTAGACAAACAAGTCTAGAGCTCTCGAGTTAGAGCACCCGTGTAATTGTGATCATCATCATCAATATCAATGAAGCGGGATGTAGGCCTTTACCTCCACCGTGAGGGGCCGAACCTGGGTAAAATCTTGCGTCTCTCGATTCCGACCAACCCCTTCAAGCGACTACATAGATGTGTTGGCCTCATGACTAAGTTCTCACACTAGGACATTTGCCGATATCATTCCACGACAGTTGGCGCCCACCGTGTGGCCTGCGCACGGTGATGTTGAGTTCTTGGAGGGATTTTTTTAGGGATTGAGAAGTCCGCGATGTGTCAAAGGAAAAAAGCGCCAGCACAAAAAGTATGCAGGATAACCCGGCATGAGACAGCCTTGGACTGAGCCGACACGTTCATCGTTTTTATGTTCAGAATTATGATTAATTTTGAGGTTGACAAATGCAAGTTTGAAGATGGAGAGATTAGGGTTGCGTGCACTGGCGCACGCGTCGCTAGACGATCCGTCGAGTTTAACTCTGTTGTGTTTCTGCACGGGACCAAGCAATCCGTCTGGGTCACCGAATCTTATTGTTTTTTCTACGGCACGGAAGTTCGAGACCTGTCCAGTTATGCTGCCATGAAAACTTTCACTAGAATCAACAGCAACATAGCGATTCACCAGGGGATTTGATAGATCATTATTGGAATCCGAGACGGTCCGCTATGTGGTTGCAACTAGTACTACAGTGCCAGTTATTGTGTCACATGTACCGGTTCATCAAAAAAAGAGAAGAAAGAAAAAACAAGACACCACGACCTGGATTTGATCGTGGGTACAGCTTCGCCTCCAAGAAAGTGGTCCCGGCCTGACCTCGCCTCCGCCTCACATGGCTGGTACAGCTCCGCTGCCGCCAGGTTGAGCCGCCTTCGCCGGTCCGGCCCTGAGCCGCCTTGAGCCATCCCCGCCGGTGCGGTCTCTCCGGCGAGTCACCGAGCTCTCTTCATCTGGTCTTCACATCGCCGGCTCATCGCTACAGCTGTTCACCTCGCTGGCGCCCCTCGGCCGCACCGGCTTCCAAGCCGCCCTGGGCCGACCCTGCTGACTCCGTCGCCCTGGCCTCGCTCTGAGCGGCCGCCCGAACCCGTCTATGGAAGTTGCTGCCTACTCTAGTGTAGTGTGTCCAGCTTGGTTCTTGCTCTGTACTGGTCAACTGCGGGGAGCCTGCTATGATGGCTGTTGTTACAAGTTCCAGCGAGCAAGTATATTAATACTAGTACTAATGCGTACTACTACTGTTATTACAAATCCGGCCACCAGCACAAGCACATCGATGGCAGTCAAAGTCGGACGAAAGCAATAACAATCACAGAAACAACAACAAGCCTCAATAGACGGCTGCTCCAATAACGACGACCAAGAGAGCATAAGGAATTGTTCAGATGAACCTTTAGCTATGTTCAAAAAGTTTTAATATCTTCAGATCATCCTGATTAGTTAATTTACTGCCCAAACAATATCATTCCGCGGACACCAATTCCGCCCTCATCGACCACAACCACACAAAGATTTTTGTCATGACCGCAGCCGACCTGGTGCAGTCTGTGCTGGCTGTCATAAGAAGATGCAACAATGAATCAGTGTGATTCTGCCCTTTCTCTCGAAAGACTTACTACTAGTGTTAATTGAAAGGCAGAATGGCATAATCTCCCAGAAGGACCATCAACCATCACGTGAAAGATAAGACTAGTCAAAGTGATTAATCAATTACTCCATTATTGGTGATACTTTGTTATTACTACTTGTGTGTCCAAAACAAGACTGGCAGAAGAACAAGTGCGTCCGCTGCTCTAGCTCAGAGTCCGCATTCGTCTGATAAGAATACCAGGAAATTATTCATTACAAAAGTGCCGCATAACGCGCATGCCAACATCACTTTTGGACTAGTGTTTATTGAGCCATTGAGGCCGCGTTGAGCCACCTCTGCTGTGTTGAGCCACCGGGAGTCACCGGTCTGCCTGAACCACCGAGATTATATTGAGCCGCCTCTGACGCGGCATACAGATCATCTGTCATTCACAAATATCAGGTGATATCTATCTGAACTTATCTTATTGAACACTTATTGTTTTTTGTCAAAGAACAATTACTCTGCCCCGTAACATTCTTACACAGGACAATTGTTTATGCCATCATACGTGGATGCACGTTCGGCTGTGCGCACAGCCGAACGGACATGTGTGTTGCGGTCCGTTTTGCATCAACACGTCAGCCGACTTGCCTGTCCGCGCCGCCTTACAACTCCACGGACGACTCGCCCGTCCGCTCTCGTGGCCTGTTCACGCGTCTGCGATGGCTTACAATGAGGAGGACAACTTGCTTGTCCGCACTGGCTTACAATGCCGCGGCCGACTCATCTATCTGCTCCCGTGGCCGGCTCGGTCGTGATTGATTTCAGCTTCACCATGGTGATCATCAACTCCACGGTGATAATTACTGACCTGACACATCAGGTGAAATCCATCCAGTATATTTTATATTATATATTGCTTTCTTTAAAAGAGCAATTACTCTGGCTTGCAAGTTCTCCAGTGCAGGACAAGTTATATCACTGAGATGTTGAATGACTCATATCGGTTTATATCACGGTCAAATATGGAGAATCTCAAGCCAACTCCTCGAGTCGCCTTGAGAGTCGGGGGCTACAATGACATCACTCGGGAACTCCGGGTCATTGGAGGGAAGATAACCCGGTCCCGGAGGCTACCACCATATTGGTGAAAACTTAAAAGGCCGTCAGAAAATTTCCGGCTCAAAATAAAGATTCCAGTTTAAAATCCGGTTCAAGAGACATCTCTCTCCCACAAAGCTTTGAAACTCTCAAATCCGGTTCAAACATCCGGTTCAAGGTAAATTTGTTTCTTACAAAGCTTTTTCTCAAATCCGGTTCAAACATCCGACTCAAGGACAATCTGTCTCCCACAAAGTTTTGAATCTTTCAAATCCGGTTTAAAGTTCCGGTTCAAGAAGAATTAACCTCTCACAAGATTCGAGTTCTCAAAAAAATTAAAGGTTGCCAAAGAGAACTTGCTGCCATGATGCGCGGTTCAAACATGGGTATCCTGCCTTACGGCTTACCTTATTATGGTCACTTGGGAGCTTCTTGCTCATCGAGCATAGCTGTCGGTACCCTTTTGATCGGCGTGATGCCAAAATTTATATGGTCACTTGGGAGATTCCAGTTCAAACATAGGCCGTATTTGAACCAAAGAGAACATAGCTGTCAGTACTGTAACACCCCGGATGTAACTTTCCCAATTTGTACTCCAACTCTTGCCGTTTCCGGCGTTAAGTTATTTTATTTTCTCGGGTTCGGGTCTTTGTTTGTTGTCATTGTCATGCATCTCATATCATGTCATCATGTGCATTGCATTTGCATATGTGTTCATCTCATGCATTCGAGCATTTTCCCCGTTGTCCGTTTTGCATTCCGGTGCTTCGTTCTCCTACGGTGGTCATTTCTAGCTTTCTTTCGTGTGTGAGGATTAAACATTTCCGGATTGGACCGAGACTTGCCAAGAGGCCTTGGTTTACTACCGGTAGACCGCCTGTCAAGTTTCGTACCATTTGGACTTCGTTGGGTACTCCAACGGTTAACCGAGGGACCGAAAAGGCCTCGTGTGTTGCAGCCCAACACCCCTCCAATTTGGCCCAAAACCCACCAAACTCTGCTCCATGTCCTAGAGCGTTCGATCACAATCGCTTGGCCGAAAACCGCACCTCATTTGGACTCTCCTAACTCCCCCTACGCCTATATATACACCCCCATTCCAAATTCGCGTATCCTCTCCCCCCTAACCCTAAAAAAATCCCAGATCCGCCGCTCCGGACGTGTCCGGGCGGAGCCGGACAACGTCCGCCGCCACCGCCAGCCACTCCACGCCCGCCACCTGTCAGCTCGCCGCCGCCTCCCACCGCCGGCCCGGGAGGCCCGAGCTGGGCCCCCGAGGCCCAGGCGCGCCCCGCCGCCTTCCTCCTCAGTCCGCCGCCTGGCGCCGCGCCCCGCCGCCCGCCGCCACCACGCCAGCCGCCGCGCGCCACCGCGGGCCCCCGCCGTCGCCGCCGCGCACCACCGCGGGCCCCCGCGCCGCCCGGCGCCCTCGCCCGAGCCGGCCGCCACCTCGCCGGTTTTTGCCTCGGTTCCCGTGCGTGAGATCTAGATCCAAAAAACCCTAGGTCTTTTTTTGTCTAAATCCCAGATATTTTTAGTTCATATGCCCATGTTCGCGGCTCCGTAACTTTGCATCCGTAACTCCGATTCATGCGTATAGCATATCAAAATGTTTATCTCTGAGAGTACATCATTTCATTCCATTGCATCATTTTCATTTGAGCTCATCTTGATGCCTGAAATGCTGTTAGAAGAGGGCTACTTGAGTTAATTGTCAGATCTGTTACACCGTTTAGCACTTTTGTCATTTTTGCCATGATTATTGTGTGCATAATATGCCCGTGAGTTCTTCATATGTTTTGTTAAGGGTTTTGTCATCTTTCTAGAGGTGCAACCCATGTATTGTTTAGGATGTGTGTGGTGATTTTTGCAAGCTTGCAAAGTGGTGCACTTGCTAATTCTGTTTTCAGGGACTTAGTAATTTCACTAAGTCCTGGGATTGTTTATCTCATGATGCCATATGTTCTTGTTGTTTCCTAGTGATCCGTGCCTCTTTTGAGGATGATCAGTAAGGGAGTTTTGTTAATATTGTAGTGCTCTATCCATCCATGTCTTTGTTTGAAATTATGGAGCACCCTAGCTTGAGTCAATCGAGCTCTACTTTTGCTTCGTTGCGAATCTGGGCAGATTGTCAACTTGTTTGTGATTTTGCCGATGTTATTGTAGTTGATCCGTGCATGCTATGCCATTGTTCTTGCCATGTCTAGCTTGCATTTTGTGCCTTCTTAAGGGATGTATGCTTGTCTTGCCATGACTTGCACCATAGTGAGTGCATCGAGCTCGTAAACATGTCTTCGTGAGTTATGTTTCAGCATGTCCCAGTTTTCACTAAGTCTGAAACTGATTATGTTTTTGCTATGTTCGTGTGCTTGTTAGTATATTTTGTGATCCCTTTTGGCTCAAGGTCAATAAGGGACTTTTGTTGAGCTTGTTGAGTAGCTCAATGCCATGTCTTTCTTTGTCATGTTCAGGTCCTGTAGCATGTTGTTTTGTTGCTCCGAAGAGGGCTATATGATCTGAAATTCCAGACAAGTGTTAATTTCACTAAGTCTGAGATCTGTTTGTCATTTGCATTTTTTCCATGCTTGTTTGAACCTCCTAATGGATGAATTGGCCGTAGCTCAGTGCTAGACTTTTGTTAAGCATCATGAATGCATCCCTGCCATGTATTTTGTTGTCATGTTTGGGTGCTATAGCATGTTCATCTCGTTGCATTTTGATGCCTACTTGCTGTAAATCACAGACCGGTGTCATTTTTGAAACGCTTGCCATTTCCAAACCGTAACTCCGATTCCGGCGTTCTTTATATCGTTTTCAAGCGATTTCTTCTCATCTTTCCAGTGGCACCCTTGGAATTCCAAGTTGAGGCCAGGTTCATGCATTTCCTGTCATATCTTGCATTTTGCATCCCGCATCGCATCCCGCATAGTATATCATCTTTGCGTCTTGTTGTTTGAGTTTGCACGTGGTTGATTGTATCCTTGTTGCTTGTCTGTCTTGCTTGGGTAGAGCCGGGAGACGAGTTCGCTAATGAGGAGCCCGTTGAGTTTGCTTTTGATGATCCAGTCAACTCTGACAACTGTGGAGGCAAGATGATCATACCCTCGAAATCACTACTATCTTTGCTATGCTAGTTTGCTCGCTCTTTTGCTATGCCATTGCTACGATGCCTACCACTTGCTTGTAAGCCTCCCAAATTGCCATGTCAAACCTCTAACCCACCATTGTCCTAGCAAACCGTTGATTGGCTATGTTACCGCTTTGCTCAGCCCCTCTTATAGCGTTGCTAGTTGCAGGTGAAGATTAGAGGCCGTTCCTAGTTGGAACATTTATTTACTTGTTGGGATATCATTATATTGCCATGTTATCTTAATGCCTCTATATACTTGGTAAAGGGTGGAAGGCTCGGCCTCTCGCCTAGTGTTTTTGTTCCACTCTTGCCGCCCTAGTTTCCGTCATATCGGTGTTATGTTCCCGGATTTTGCGTTCCTTACGCGGTTGGGTTATAATGGGAACCCCTTGATAGTTCGCCTTGATTAAAGCTTTTCCAGCAATGCCCAACCTTGGTTTTACCATTTGCCACCTAGCATTTTCTTTCCCTTGGGTTCTGCAGACTCAAGGGTCATCTTTATTTTAACCCCCCCCCCCCCCGGGCCAGTGCTCCTCTGAGTGTCGGTCCACCTGTCAGCTACCGGTGGCCACCAGGGGCAACTCTGGGCTGGCCTACCCGTACCTAGGACAATCTGAGTGTGCCCTGAGAAAGAGATATGTGCAGCTCCTATCGAGATTTGTCGGCACATTCGGGCGGTGTTGCTGGTCTTGTTTTAACCTGTCGAAGTGTCTTGAGTTACTGAGATACCGAGTCTGATCGGAATGTCTTGGGAGGAGGTCTATTCCTTCGTTGACCGTGAGAGCTTGTCATGGGCTAAGTTGGGACTCCCCTGCAGGGATTGAACTTTCGAAAGCCGTGCCCGTGGTTTTGGGCAGATGGGAATTTGTTAATGTCCGGTTGTAGATAACTTGAACCTTAACTTAATTAAAATGAATCAACTGAGTGTGTTACCGTGATGGCCTCTTCTCGGCGGAGTCCGGGAAGTGGACACGGTGTTGGAGTAATGTTTGCGCAGGTTGCTCTCTAGTTTCTCGCTCGCGCTTTGCCTCCTCTTCTCGCTCTCTTTTGCGAATAAGTTAGCCACCATACTTGCTAATCGCTTGCTGCAGCTCCACTCATATATTTACCTTGCCTTACCTATAAGCTTAAATAGTTTTGATCGCGAGGGTGCGAGATTGCTGAGTCCCGGTGGCTCACAGATTACTATTACACTAGATGCAGGGCCCGATGATTCCGCTCCAGGAGACGCGTATGAGCTCAAGTGGGAGTTCGACGAAGACTCCCAATGATACTATGTTTCCTTTCCCGATGATCAGTAGTGGTGCCCAGTTGGGGGTGATTGGGACCATGTCGCAAGTTGGGTTCTCTTTTATTTTGGCGCTGTAGTCGGGCCATGAGTGTTTGGATGATGTAATGTTATTTATGTACTTGATTGACGTGGTGAGTGTAAGCCAACTATGTTCTCCCCTTTATTATTTATATTACATGGGATGTTGTGAAGATTGCCTAACTTGCGACATATGCCTTCAATGCGATTATGCCTCTAAGTCGTGCCTCGACACGTGGGAGATATAGCCGCATCGAGGGCGTTACAGGTACCCTCTTGATCGTCACACTGCCAAACTCACTAGGGGGCTTCTTGATCATATTCGAATCATAGCTTAACCCCTTTTGGGTCCGACTTGGATCGTATTCGAATCAGGGTCATTAAAAACCTCTCAAGGTCATTTGGGGGCTTCCTGTTCAAACATAGGTCGTATTCGAACCAAAGAGAACATAGCTGTCGGTACCCTCTTGATCGGTGCAATGCCAAAGCCACTGGGGGCTACATGATCGTATTCGAATCCTAGCTTAACCCCTTTGGAACGGTTTACTAATCGTATTCGAATTAGAAACCTTGATTTTTATTTGGTTTAAGTTTTTGCAAACAATCTTTGGTTTTGCCTTGAGACCTTTTTGCTCATATCTGAAGTATATATGTGTGGTTTCTGTTAACCCGGATCGACTTTTGACGATAAGTCACCATATATGACAATCATAAACATTTGGAAGTTTTGGCTTCTAAAGATTGGGTTATCACCCTTACTGCACAGGTATCCTAAACCGGCAGTACGATCCAATATCACAAGAACCGGTTTTCCAAACCGGATTATATTATTCAAATCTTTAATAGACAACATGGCTGGATTTTCTTTTTATTATGGTTATCAATAACCAATATTATATTGAGGTTTTCAAAGTCGTTTCAGCGCAATGAATATTATTTTATCAATGGATATAATTTATTCTACAATGGAAGGAATAGTCCCGAGTCGCTGTAGGCTTATGACCCAACACTTGGGGGCTACATTATTCAAATTGAGATTACATCAAATATGCAAGTCCCATGTCACTGCCAGCATGCACCATGGCACTTGGGGGCTAATGCAAAGTCATTTTTACTGGCCTTATTGAAGACCCGACTCATCACATCATAATGAGCCGGCCCTTGGGGGCTACTAGTTGCTCCTGTCAACAATTCAAGGTACACAAGTTTTATTCTATTATATTGAAGGGCCCACTACTCAGTTGGTAAAGCACAAAGCTCTTAATCTTGTGGACGTGGGTTCAAGCCCCATGATGGGGGTTACATCATATGATGTTCTTTTCAAAGAAGTATATATAAAGTCCCAGCTCAATATTATCTTACTGAGCCGACCCTTGGGGGCTACACGTTGTTGTTCAAATCTATATGATCATATTTATAAAGTCCCTACTCATTATAGCATAATGACCCGGCCCTTGGGGGCTACACTGGTTGAAGTTTTTGTCAATATAAGGCAATTACAAGTCCCAGGTTGCTGCAAGCATGACAACCCGACACTTGGGGGCTACATATATGGAGTATTTAGTCTTTACTACTGATTAAGATGAACAACATGGATTTCTTCAAAGTGTCAGTATTTATATTGAAGCAAGTCTTAAGTCATCACTTTGTTTCTGCTCAAGACTTGGGGGCTACAGGTAATATGGATATAAGGGAGAAAAATCTTCAAATTCTCAGTTTTGAATAAACCAGATTGACCCGGCGTCACCAATAACTATGACCCGGCGTCGGCAACAATTATGACCCGGTGCTATCAATATTTACAAACCGGATATATTGGCAATGATAAACCGACCAAATTCTACAAGCCGGCTGAAAGTCAGATGAGTATTTGAAGACCAATATTTTTTAAGTTGGCGCTTTGGAAGCCGATTCAAGTAGATTATTTCTTACAATATTTATCTACAAGAGACCAATGTCAGCAAATTGACTCTAAAGCTGGCCTATTGGCCCGGATTTCTCAAAAGAAGTATCTGGATTTTTTACATTGACAAAGTCGAAACATATCTGCTAAGGGAGATTTTCTATGAGATCATGGACATGTAGATATCAACAAGGAAATGACAAGGACTTAACGATGATCAGGTGCCGGCTTACAAGATTTTTTTTAACCTGGAGCACAACCTGTCAAATTTGTTCTTGTGTTTATTTTGCAGGATCAGTTTAACATGGATAAATCCAAATTAAACTGGGGGCTAATGTCGGGGATATACCCCACGGTATGACTCGGCCGTACTTGGTGACTCACTGGTGACCCGCCCCGACTTGGTGACTCACTAAGTGACCCGCCCGGATCTCTCCACTCACTGATGACCCGGCCGAGCCAGGTGTCTCATTGATGACCCGGCCAGTGGGTTAGAGGAGTGACAAAACCCGGAGGCCCAGTAGGTGGTTCAAGGAAGGCCGGCTTACGTTATGGTAGGCCGGCTTAAGAGGAAAGCATAAGGAATATTCTCTTATAAAGGAAGCAAGACTAGGACTCCACTTGTAATAGAGTAATCCTAATCCTATTAGGACTAGTCATGTAAGCCGCCCCTTCAACATATATAAGGTGGGGCAGGGCACCCCAAGGGGGACAAGTTCCACACGTTTGATAAGTTAGGGTTAGACAAACAAGTCTAGAGCTCTCGAGTTAGAGCACCCATGTAATTGTGATCATCACATCAATATCAATGAAGCAGGATGTAGGCTTTTACCTCCACCATGAGGGGCCGAACCTGGGTAAAACCTTGTGTCTCTCAATTCCGACCAACCCCTTCAAGCTACTAAATAGATGCGTTGGCCTCACGACTAAGTCCTCACACTAGGACATCTTCCGTGACAATTCCACGACACCCTGTACAGAAGGAGGCCAAACGGCGTGAGTCTGAAGTGCATTCCTCAAGAGGATGGACTAGAGCTGCTGGCGGAGATACATGGAGGTGTATGTGGATACCACATAGGGTCAAGGGCCCTTGCCGACAAGGCATTCCGGCAAGGTTTCTTTTGGCCCATAGCCCTCCAGGATGCAGCTGCGCTAGTAACCAAGTGTGAAGCGTGTCAGTTCCATTTGAAGAAGCTTCATCAACCATGTCAAGCCCTTCAAATAATCCCTCTCTCCTGGCCATTTTTGGTATGGGGGCTCGACATACTGGGCCCTTTCCCTCGTGTTTTCGGGGGCTTTGAGTACTTGTACGTCACAATCGACAAGTTCACAAAGTGGCCCGAAGTGGAAGCAGTGAGGAAGGTGATAGCACAGTCATCCATCAAGGTCTTCAAGGGGCTAGTTTTCTGTTTTGGTGTGCCGAACAAGATCATCACCGACAACGGCACGCAGTTCACATGTCGCACCTTCATGCAATACATCCAGGACCTCGGTAGCAAGGTCTGTTTCGCTTCAGTGGCACATCCATGGAGCAACGGCTAGGCGGAGAGGGCGAACTCTGAAGTACTGCGAGGCCTGAGGACAAAGACTTTTGACAGGCTGCACAAGTGTGGAAGGCACTGGATTGATGAGTTGCTAGTGGTTCTTTGGTCGATCAGAACCACGCCAAATCGAGCCACCGGCAAGACACCCTTTGCCCTGGTATACAAGGCAGAAGCGGTTCTCCCCACGGAACTCACATACGGGTCACCTCGAGTGCTCGCTTATGACGAGCTTGAGCAAGAGTAGTTGCGGCAAGATGACGTGACGCTCCTTGAGGAAGATCGTCTTCAGGCGGCTGTGCAAGCTGCAAGCTACCAGCAAGCCTTGCGCTGCTACCATAGCCACAAGGTTCATGCGTGAAGTCTTAAGGAAGGTGACCTTTTTCTTTCGTGCATTCAGTCGGCCACGAATTCCAACAAGTTGACGCCAAAGTGGGAAGGCCCTTATCGGGTAATACGAGTCACCAGGCCTGGCGCAGTCCGCTTGGAGACCGAAGATGGTATCCCAGTGAGCAACTCCTGGAACATTGAACATCATCGTAAGTTTTACCCATAAGGCACAGTTGCCGGGCCTCCCGGCAAACCACCTTTTGTACAAGCCTTGCCGACAAGGCATGTAACCCTTTGAACAGAGCCAGGCGCAGACCCTGAGCATAAATAAATGAAGCGCTGGTGCCCTAAGTTTTAGCATGCATGCTAGGTTATGTCTCCCTCTTTGGTAGGGTTGATAGTGCTCAACGACAACTAACCCATATCATAGAAGTCGGGTGTGTGTCTTTCTATCTTTTCCAGTCCTTTCTTTCGTTCGCAAGCTGCACCGGCTTTTCTACCAAACCATTTAAGGGCAGGGAGACGGATCGACATCCTCGAACCTGGCAAGCCATTGCCGGGGGCTGCAGATTTAAGTATTCAACCACGGTCAAGGTTGCCGGGGGCTGTGGATTCAGATAAGTCTTTTATCCCCTGTTATGCATTTCCGTATGGAACTGGGACGTATGATGCCTCGTTTATTCCTGGGCCACCGTGCTCCCCCTTTCCTATGCCCAAGAACTATTCTCTGGGCCAGAACTTGGTTGTAGTCGCGGTGACAAGGGAGCAAACGAAGGGCCTAATCTTACTTCGCCCCTGCCTCCGCCGAGAGCGTGAGTATGGTTGTGCTATGCAGTGAGGGGACGTCAAGGCCTGTTGTCGGGCGATAATGTTTATCTTAGGAATACAAGCATTCATTCCTTGGCATGGGCCTCGCTCACGCACAAAGAACCCGGCAAGCACCCTTTTTCATTAATATGTTCCAGACAAGAACAGTTCGTACGGAATGTAAACATGAGCAAGAGGATTACAAGGTTTAAATCTAAGGAGTGCCCGCATGCTTAAAAACTAAAAAAGATAAGTGCCCCGTGATCCCCGTTCTTGCCCCTTTCCTCCCAGGTATGGCAGGTGAAGGAAAAAGGAGGCGACGGGGAACGCGCCGATGGAGAGCTTGACGAGCAAAATCCTCGGCAGGGCGCGCGGCCGAGGGAGGAGGGCGGCGCGGTCAGTCGGCGTCCTCCTGCTTGACGCCCTCGTCGTCGATGTCGTTGTCCTCCTCGTCACTCCTGCTTGAGGAGGAGTCTTCATCATTGGAGGAGCTCTGCACATAACACCTTAGGAGAGTTCCCAAGTCCCCAAAGACCTTGACGGAGAGCAGGTCGTTCTCCATTAATTTGAAGGGGAGAACGAGCCCCTCCGATAGGCTATGGGCACGAGCGAAGGTCTTCCATCCACGACAAAGATACATAACGTGTGGGGCAGGGAAGTCGACGTCGACCCGCATGCTGCCATTCCTACAGCCCCTCAGGTGTAGCCTCAAAGCCTGTGGTGGGTCGATCTCCATCTCCCAAGCAAAGGAGTAGGGAGACGAAGACGACGGCGCACTGGCATGTGCAGCCTGATGACGAACTCGCGGGACTGGTCTCTGACGTGGCCCTCCATTGGGGGAGGGGCCGCTGGCGGAGGCGAGACCGGTATGCCGCCCCGCCCTCCTCTTCCCCGAGCGCCATGGCGACCTCGGCCTCGCCCCCTCCCTCTCCCTCTCACGGACGGCTCCACCGCCATGAGCTCTTGTGAAGGAGGGGCACGCTGTCGAGCAGAGACCCTCGTCGCTGCCATCGAAGTGACGGCGCGCCCTCTCGCCATAGCAAAAGGAAGGAAGGAGCCAAGGTGGAAGGAGATGAATGATGAAGGATTGAGGGATGCCATCCCCCTCCCCTTCTTATAAAGGGCCTGGGACGAGGCTAGGCCGCCCCACTTAACCAACCCGGTCGCCAGGGGCGCAGGGAATCAAGACCGACCCGCTGCTCCAATCAGCGATGACCCGATTTCCCGCCTCGCCATTTAAGGCCCGTGCCCCCAGTGTCCACCGCCTACCATTTTCGACGCATGGGGGACACGTGGCGAGCAAGCCAAGATCGAGAAGACAAGTGAAGCGACTGTTTTCCATCCCATGATCATGGGGCACGGGCGCCTTGAAGGCCGTGACTCGAGTCCACTTAGTAAATGAGCCGCGCCCCTGCGTTTTCCACTTTTTATGGGGAAGGCGCGAGCCGCCTCTTTACCACGATGTGAAGCATGTGTGCAGCAACTACCCCACGCACGACCCCCATGTCACACATTCAATGCGGGTCGTGGGGAAGCACAACGAGCGAGGGAGTTACTCCAGTAAAAACTCCACCGTGCGCACGCCCACACACCGTTCTGGGCCTGGCCTAATAACGCCCAGCGCTTATATGTGGCCCAGGCCCGGGGGCTCCTGTTGGTGTACAAAAGTAGGTGTCCCTTTTTGTACCCATTTACTTTTGCATGGGCAGTCGTAGCCCCACGCCCGCGACCATGCTTGGCGGAGAAGAGGAATCAAAGGTCCAATACTACCAGAGCAACGCCAAGCCAGAAACACGAAGAGCAGAAGGGTGAGGTGAACTCCCCTGGAAAGGCCCTTGCCGGGGTGGCCTCCACAGCCCCGGCAAGAACCTTGCCGGGGCAACTTGCCCAACGCCAACAGAGCTGCCACCCTTGAGCCTAAGAGTTCTGATGCCCTCAACCACATTGGAACCAAAGCTTGGGAAGCGCCTCCGTGGTGGCATGCGGATCTGTATGGAGACCAAGAACATACAAGACTAGATGAGAATCAGAAGACGAAGATCCTCGGCAAGATCCTTGCCGAGGATACCCACGAGACCCCCCCGGCAAGACCCTTGCCGAAGACATCTGCGGGGCTGCAGCTAGGCCCACACCTGCCAAGACCCCGCCGTCATTCCCACACAGCTGCCAGCTCACCAACTAGGCGAGCACCTGCATGGCGACATGCGGCCTCCAGGCCAACTCAGCAAGCACCTGCATGGTGGCATGTAGATCTTCGTGAAGACTCTGCCACCGCACCAACTCAGCAGCCAGCCAGTGTGGCACTACACGCCTTGTCAGTTCGGACACGCGTCGAAGCCAGGCGAGGCGGCGACAACTGGGACAAGCTTCCTTGCCGTCCCCGATAAAGCAAGAAGGGCACGTCTGCATTGCATTAAAGGCGTTTATCCTACTGTGCCAGGAGATAGACTCAACTACTGTACAACCTTCCACCTCCTGTGTGCCACTGTGGCAGGCCCTTTTGACTATAAAAGGAGGCCCGTGGTGTACTGAGAGAGGATTTGGACTTTTTGAACCCTACACGCTTTGTAGCTAGTCCAAGAACACCAGATAAACATGAACCAGCGGGAGTAAGGTATTACGCATCACTTGCGGCCCGAACCTGGATAATCCCCCCGTGTTGATCCCTCAAACCCGCTCTTTCCACAGCCCTGCGCCCACCAACCGTAGCAAAAGGGATTATTCATGATCCCGTAGGTGTCGTTTCCCCCGACACCTTCCTCTTGGGGGAAATACCAATGTAGTTCAAGTAGACATCAGTTACCCGAAAGAGAGATTGACAACCCCTCATACGCGTCGAGTTGCAAGTATTTGTTCTTTGTGTGCAAGTAGCGTTTACATAGTGTTGCTTGGATCTCCTAATGGATTGATACCTTGGTTTCATAACTGAGGGAAATATCTATCGTAGTTGTGCTGCATCATCCCTTCCTCTTTGTGGAAATATCGACGTAGTTCAAGCGACATCAAAAGGAATTTCTGGCGACATCACAAACCTCATCTCCTTGTAATTTACATTATTTGCCATTTGCCTCTCATTTTCATCTCCCCCACTTCAAAAAAAAATCCCGTTTTATTCGTCCTCTTTTTCGTTCGCCGTTTTCTCGTTAGATTTTTTTTGTTTGCAATCTTGTTTGCATAGTCACAATGTCTCAAGAAAATACCAAGTTATGTGATTTTGCAAATACCAATAATAATGATTTTATTAGCACTCCGATTGCTCCTCCCGCCACTAGTGCGGAATCTCGTGATATTAATGCCGATTTCTTGAATCTTGTTATGAAAGAGCAATTTTCCGGTACTCCTAATGAGGATGTCGCGCCCCATCTAGACACATTCGTAGAATTGTGTGATATGCAAAAGAAAAAAGATGTGGACAATGATATTGTGAAGTTGAATATTTCCTTTCTCTTTGTAGGATCGTGCAAAAATTTGGTTTTCTTCTTTGCCTCACAATAGTATAGATTCTTGGGATAAGTGCAAAGACGCTTTTATTACTAAGTATTTTCTGCTCGGAAAAATTATTTCCCTTAGGACTCAAATCATGAATTTTAAGCAACTTGAGCATGAACATGTTGCGCAATCTTGGGAATGAATGAAATTTATGCTAAGAAATTGTCCTACTCATGGCATAAATCTTTGGATGATTATACAAAAAAATATGCGGGATTGAATTTTGTTTCTAGAAATCTTTTAGATTCCGTCGCGGGTGGTATTTTTATGGAAATTACTTTGGGTGAAGCTACTAAATTGCTTGATAATATTATGACAAATTATTCACAATGGCATACCGAAAGAGCGCCTACTAGTCAAAAGGTAATTCGATTGAAGAAATTAGTATGTTGAGTGAAAAAGTTGATGCTCTGATGAAATGTGCTGCTAGTAAAAGTACTCCTATTGATCTTAATGATGTGCCTTTGTCTACTTTGTTTGAGCAAAATAGTGATCCCGTAGGTGTGGATTTTGTCTCGCAAAACAATTTTAATAACAATGCTTATGGAGGTAATTTTAATCCTAGACCTTTTCCTGGAAATTCCTCTAATAGTTATGGTAATTCTTCTTACAATAATAATAGTAACACCGCTAATCTTGAGAATAATATTAAAGAATTTATAAATGCTCAAAAGTCTTTTAATACTAAGATAGAAGAAAAATTGAGTAAGATTGATGATATGTCTAGAAGCATTGATAGAATTTCTCACGATGTAGAAAATCTCAAGTTGAAATTTTTTGCACCGAAGGTTGATGAATCAATTAAAGCTTTATATGTTTCTATGGATGAAAGTAAGAAAAGAACCGCTATGCTTAGAGGTAAAAGAGAATTCTTAGAAAGAGCATTTTCTAATGATTGCACTGGTGCGCGTCGGTCCTAAACAAACGGTTTTTTTAACCCTTTCCGCGATGGCATTTGGAACCGTCGCCAAGTAAGTGTGGGCGATAGGAGGGTCCTTCCCACACGACCCAGAAACCATCGGGGATAAGGAGCCTTGACGCATAGAATTGTCCCTATATAATCGTTTCCGATATCTCGAATATCCCAAACGCTTCATCCTTGCTACTCGCTTGTGCTCGCATTGCCATCGCAGTCGGAGTTTTGTGGTTCTGCCTAAAACCAGGCAGATTCTAGGCACGGAAGCTTTCCAGGCACATTCTAGGCAGATTCCAGGCACGGGAGATTTATGATGCCTGGCACATCACAAACAGTTAATGATTATAAACCATGTACGATAGGTAGACAATCACACACATTTAGTTTTCCCGCACTGTATGTGATAGTGTCTGACATCACACACGCTTTGCAAATAGCAACTGTGTGCATGCTTGCACACGTTTCCTCTATGTGAACCCTCTCGGATTATGGTGTATATCGCAAACGTTTGTGTTTTACCAACCGTGTGTGCCATAATGACCTGCACAACGTAATTTCGCCCTAATTTAATTGTTGCTATTTAAAGTTGTCCCTAATTTAAACTTGAAAGTAGGCTATAGCTTTATTCATATCCATCAGGTTCAAACAACCAATGCATTATTCGATTCATAGGTACATATGTTTAAGAATTATAGAAGCACCAAATAAAGAATGATGTACCAGGGTTCTATACTTTTACTATTACAGATGGTAAAGAAAGAGGCGACAGACATTCCAGTTGCTGAACAAGGCGAAGCGGAATGGCCCTATTGTGCTCTCCTAGATGCAGAAGGCATGCAGGACTCTACTCCAACCACTTGTGATGGTTGGCCGCCAATCATGTAGTTTGAGAGGTAATGTTGAGTAAACTGCTTCAGGATCCACTGCAAAAGAAAAAAGATTCAGATATTGTCATCTAACACAACTCATTACGGGCAATAAAAAGAAGGCTACAAGGCTCTTACTTACCATCCTGCAGTTCACTGTTGTCTTGCATAACGTGTAAACAAATAGTTCGATTGACATCTTTTGACCCATTTTAGTAACAATCTTTATCAGTTTCCTCACTTGATGATGGTTCATGAATATCTCATTGCCCCATGAGTAGAAAGGGTCGAAGTGTGGATCTTTGACAATGATATATGTACCTAAAAGCACCAAGTTAATACTAGAAGCTAAATAACAATTGAAAAATGATGTAGTACAATATTCCATCCATCCATTATATAAGATTTTATTACATGTATATCTAGACATCATCAGAACATTAAGGTAAGACTCTTCCTTGTTGCTATGTAGCATGGGATTGCCTATTTAGTCATTCAGTACAATGCATGTTGCTAAACAACAATTGAAAAACAAAAAGGCATGTTAACTGCAATATCCTTAACAGCAACCAAATATCGTAATTCATAGTGGTATTGTTGAAACTGTTATTGATGAAATTGAACTGCACAGCAAATAGTTGCACATATAGAGCATCATATTATGAAGAACTAAAATAAACAAGTCATAAGGACATCTCTAGGCGATCCTTAAAAAGTTAAAGGACTAAAACCCTTAGTGGATATATATATATATATATACTCCAGCAATTTTTGGCCTTTTCTACTCCATCCCCTAAACTTAAGGTTGTAAACTTCAATTTGCTCAAGTTCAAAGCAGGTTCAACCGAAAGTAGCATGCATTCAAACATAAACATAGATAGTTTTGCATAACCGAACATAAAACATAAATTTAAACTAAGCTAAACTACTTTCGGTTGAAGTAGAGGTCGAGCCAATCCTTCCTCGTCATGTACGGTGTGCCGCTAGCCGGGTACGGGCCAGTACCATCGTCGGAGCTGTTGGGGAAGGCACTCATCCACTCGTCGATGTTGATCCCCTCATCCTGGGGGCCCACCTCGACGCCCTCCGCACCGCCGTCGCCGCCGCCTTTGACCTCGTCATCAAAAGAGAGCGCGATAACCTTGCCGCCCTCCGCGCCCCGTCCTCGCCGCCTTCGACCTCGTCATTGAAGGAGAGCGTGATAACCTCGCCGCCCTTCGCACCGGCAAAGATTGCCCGCTTCGCCTCCATGAACTCCGGGTGTTTCCAGTGGAGCTCTTGCATGTAGGCCTCGGCGGCGGCCTCGGCCTCGAGACGATCCCACGCCTCGCGGTCCTCTCGCGCCATAGCTGAGCTCACCACCCCTGGCTCTGGTGAAACGAGGTGGACCGGACGTGTGCCAAAGGGGAAATTGAGCCTAGCCGCCGCATCGTGGTAGCGGACCTGCCAGCAGTCGTACTCCATGGCCGCGTGCTCCGACGTGTGGAAGCTACTGAGCCACCAGTGGGTGTGGGTCTCTCGATCTATAATATCGGCAATCCATGTCCCCCACCGCTGCTGTCGGGCCCCGAGGTAGGACTTCATCGTCTGTTGGGTCTGGGGGAGAACGGGGAAGTACTCGAACCGTCGTAGGGGCACAGCGGCGGGCAGATCGGGGGACCGGCGTTGGCGGATCGGGCCAGCGGAGGACGATGGAGACACCTCGGCGACCACCTCGCTGGCGTCGGGCGAAAAGGCCGCGATAAAGCTCTTTTTGGCCATTGGCTACTCAAGCTCCCCGGCACACAGGCAGAGGTTCAGGATGGAGGCGCCGGCGATGGCGGTGACCTACCAATGGTTTCGAGGGTTGTGTGTGTCTGTGTGAGTGGAGGTTGTGTTTGAGGAAATACTGCCGCAACTGGAAATTTTACTAGGCGGGAGTAACAAGGCAGGGCTACTGAAAATTTGGATCAAGGGCGAGCAGATAATTTCGGGATTGCGAGGGATGCAGAGGCGGGAGTAAAATACCGGTGCTACTGATAATTTGAATCAAGGTGTCGGATCACGGGTTCTGGCAAAACCCTTCAGGTTCGAACTCGGGGGTGCGCACGAAGATTTCCCCCTACCGATCCACATCCTAACTCAGCTAAGATCTTAAGAACTAACTCGACGAGCTCGCAACACAAAGGACACAAGATTTATACTGGTTCGGGCCACCGTTGTGGTGTAATACCCTACTCTAGTGTGGTGGTGGTGGATTGCCTCTTGGGCTGATGATGAACAATACAAAAGGAAGAACAACCTCCTAGGGTTGAGGTGTTCTTATGTTTGGTGGATGTGATTGTGGGGATGAACTAGTTCTAGTCTACGATGAGGTCGCCAGTCTCAGATCAGGTTTCCCCGTCTCAGATCAGGTCGCCAGTCTCAGATCAGGTTTCCCCGTCTCAGATGAGGTCGCCCTAGCTACGGTGGTGGCTAGTCCTATTTATAGAGGCCCTGGTCCTCTCCCCAAATATTGAGAGGGAAGGGAGCCAACAACGGCCAATTTGAAAGGGGACAGCTAGTACAGCTTATCCTGACAAAAGTGGTCTTCGCCTACAAAAGGCTCTGGTGGTGACGCCGCCTTGGGCTTCATGGGTGACCTCCGTCTTGCCGCCTGCTGGTCTTGGTCTCGTTGCACCGGTATGGAAACCTTTGCTTGATGCCTCGGTACTCCGCGCCTGCGCTTGCCCCCTTAGCACCAAAGAGGAAACAAGGACGCTGTGCATGCTGGCGCCCGCCTGGCGCCTGCCTGGTCTCGATCGTCATGGCTCACGTCACGAGAACCTCGCGAGGTTTGCCGTGCCTTGATCTCTCCGCCCCTTGCGAGACCACCTGGCGAGGCCGCTCCTAAGGAGGTCTTGTGTCGTCCGCCTCGCGAGGGTCTTGGGTGCTTGCTGGTGAAGATGGGTCGTACTGGCCCGCTCGCAGAGCCATGCCGTGGGCCGCAGGCAGGCAAGTCTAGGGACCCCTATTCCCAGAATGCCGACAGTAGCCCCTGGGCCCAAAGCGCGCTCGGGCTTGGCTTCAAGGCGAAGCCGAGGGTCAAGGGCGAAGCGCCGTGGGCCCCAATAGCCTGCGGCCTGGGGCGATGCATGGCGGTTGATTGGACGTGGGCGTCTCCGCTTCCCCACGCTGCCTCGGCAACTGCCCGACTTGACAAGTCCCTGCGACATGCAAGGAAAACCATCATTACCTATGATCGTGGGGGGTGCTGGTTGGCCTTCTCCTGGTATAAATGGGAGGGGGCGGAGCTCCCGTCGCCCCTCTTTCCTCTTCCTTTTCCGCTTCTCTCCTTCCTTGCACCTCTCCTGCTACCAATGGCGCCATTCAGGAGGTTCACTACCGCGGAAAAGGGGAAGGCCCTTCGCGAGGGGCCTGGCTCTCCGGTGCCCAAGCGTGGACACCGCCGTCCACGCAAGCACACCACAACCCCCGTCGCGGCCCCGCGCAACCATGGTGGTGCTGCTTCGCGGGGCAGGGGTCGCTCTGGTCATGGCGGTCCCGTTGATGAAGGGAGACGTACCGTGGTCGCGTGGCCTCCCCGGTCGCGCTTACACTCGACGGAGATGCTGCCGGAGTTCGTCGTCTGGTCGGAGAACCCGGCCGGCAACTGGCTTCATCTCCCACGCTTCTTCGCCGACGAGCTGCCGGCCTCAGGTCCAGGCGGGCTTTGGCTACAGGCAGATGGCTGCTATAGCAGGGCTTCCTGGGTCGAGGTCTCCGCCGCGGGCAATATAGCTCTGGCCCGCGGTTGGCAAACATTCGCCCGCGCGCGCGGCCTGGGCAGGCGGTGCACCCTCCACTTCAAGTACGACAGCGACGCGACCCTCTATGTGAGGGTGTTTGGGGAAGATGGTCGCCATGCCGGGTGCTGCCCGGAGGTGTACGACGACGAGGAGGTGCTCGGCCTTGGCGACGGCTACGACGAGGATGAGGTCGAACCCACCCTTGGTGCCGACCGCGTCTCATCCGGCTATGGCAGCTCTTCCCCCAGCAATAGCTCCAGCAGTGGCAGCTACGACCAACCGCCACATCGTCGTGCCCGCTTCGAAGATGGAGGCGGGTCGTCATGTCGCCGTGCCTCCGTGAAGCGCGAGGAGGGGTCCGGCTGAGCTCAGGAAGGCACTACGGCCTGTCCCCGTGGACCGCTGTAGGCATCGCTTCTATTTTGTTCTTCTTTTCCTTCCTGCATCAGAAAGAAACCAGAATGGGCCCCAGAGGGGCGTGCATCGAACTATGATCTCAATTGTTATGGTATGTTTGTCGTTCCTGTGGTGTGTCGCAACATCGTCGTTTTATGTAGGGATAACTTAGCTCAGCTTGTTTTGAGTGGCCTCCTCCTCACAAGGCGCTTGCTTCCTAGTACCTGTCGAGGCCTTCTTGACCTAATATACGCTTAGGAACTGCAAAAAATTTGTCAAGAGGTTTATCATTCACCCGGGACTTGGTCATAGGCGCCGCTGGCCTTGAGCCGGCGCTTTGCACCGCGATACCCGTGGGGCACGGATTAGGAGAGGTGCTCCATCTTGTGGGCTCGAACGAGGGTGCCTCGCGAAAAGACAGAAGGAGGAAGCTCATGAAGGTACCTGTTCAGCCCCCTCGCAAGGGACGCGAGGGAGAGTACAGGTCGACCAAAGAGGCGAAGGCAGAAACAAAGGCGGAAAGTGATAAAACGGGACCAGCAAGAGACACCAGAAAGCAAATTTCAATTAAAAGAGGGGCGAGCCAACTTCGGAAAGCAAATGAAAAGCCGTGTCCGGCACCTAGTCTAGTCTTAGACATCTTCTTACCAGCGTGGAGCTAAGTGCTGCCACTCGGCGTGGGAGGGAGCCCCCGTGGCCCGAGGGCGGCACTCCTAAGACTCTGAGGCGTGTACAGCCCCACTCATTATTACGTGAGAGTGTCACAGGCGGCGATTCTTCATAGGCACGGGGCCTTGCTTCACAGGCACTAGGCCTTTCTTCACAGGCACCGGGCCTTCTTCACAGGTGCTGGGCCTTTCTTCATGGGTAGAACTTCCGGAGGTGTTGGATGTTCCAGGCGTTCTGGACGGGTACCCCTTCCTGCGACTCCAGGCGCGTGGCGCCAGGCCTGGAGACGTCGACGACCTTGAATGGGCCCTCCCACATGGGTGAGAGCTTATGCAGCCCCTCCCTGGAGAGCACCCGCCTCAGGACGAGGTCACCCACCTCAAGAGTCCTGGAGTGGACGCTGCGACAGTGGTACCGCCGCAGCGCCTGCTGGTATCTTGCCGCCCGTAGTGCAGCTTCACGGCGACGTTCCTCTCCCAGCACGAGGTCCATCCCCCGCGTGGCGTCCTGCTGCATCTCATCAAACGCTAGGACCCGTGCGGAGCGATGCTTGACCTCATGAGGGAGGACTACTTCTGCTCTGTAGACGAGGAAGAACGAGGTTTCTCCCGTTGGCTTGGTGGCGGTGGTGCGGATCGACCACAGCGCGGACTGGAGCTCGTCGTGCCAGCCCCTGTCGCAGGCTTCGAGCCTCTTCTTGAAGGTCCTGGTCTTGAGGCCCCTCAGGACCTTCGCGTTGGCGCGTTTGGCCTGGCCATTGCTCCCGGGGTGTGCTACCGAGGCGTAGCAGATCTGCGTTCCAATGTTAGCACAATATGACTTGAAAAGATTACTAGTGAACTGCGAGCCATTATCGGTGATGATGCGGTTGGGGACCCCAAAACGGTTCACGAGGCCCTTGATGAACTTGACCACAGAGCCAGTTGGGATGGCACAGACGGCTTCAACCTCCGGCCACTTAGTGAACTTGTCGATGGCGACATAGAGGTATCGATAGCCCCCAGGCGCCCAAGGAAACGGGCCCAGAATAACCAGCCCCCAGACTGCGAACGGCCATGAGAGTGGAATGGTCTGGAGGCCCTGAGCTGGCTGATGGATCTGCTTGGCATGGAATTGGCAGGCCTCGCAGGACTTCACCAGCTCAGCTGCGTTGTTGAGTGCCATAGGCCAGTAGAATCCACTTCAGAATGCCTTGCCGATGAGGGTTCGCGATGACGAGTGGTGCCCGTAGTCCCCGCCGTGTATGTCGGCTATCAGCTCTTTCCCCTGTTCCCTAGAGATACAACATAGTGAAACGTCATTTGGTCGCTTCCTATATAACTCACCGTCCCAGATGCAGTATGATGTGGCCTGACGCGCCACGCGCTCCGCCTCCTCCTCCTTCTCCGGCAACGTCCCTTGCATTAGGTATTCCTTGAATTCCTTGGTCCAGCATCCCTCCTGGGGCTCGAGCGCCAGGAGTAGGCGCGCTCCCGAGGTCGGGCCACAGGCCGGGGCTCCTGTGGCAGACGGCTGTGGGAGTTCCTCCTGAGGCTAAGCTGTCCTTGAAAGCGGTGGCGTTGCTGATGGCTTGAAGAGCCGCTCCTCAAAGACGCCAGGCTCCTGGGGCTGTCGCTTGGATGCTCATTTGGCGATGTCGTCAGCTTCCTTGTTGGTGCCACGGGGCACGTGCTGCAACTCCAGGCCCTGGAATTGTCTCTCCATCTTGCGCACCTCCGCGAGGTATGCTTCCATGTGTTCGTCCCTTGGCTCGTATATCTTTTTGGAGAAGTTGACGAGGAGCTGTGAGTCGCCCCTGACGGTGAGGCGCTTTACCTCAAGTGCCACTGCAGCCTTCAAGCCGGCTATGAGGCCTTCGTATTCTGCAATGTTGTTGGAGACCTTCTCTCCCTGCTGGAAGCAGAGCTGCACGACGTAGTAGAGCTTGTACTAAGTGGGCGAGATGAGCACTGCTCCAGCCCCCGCGGCCTGGCGCGCGAAGGCGCCATCAAAATACATGACCCAACCATCGGGCGCCTCGCTTCCCGATGAGAGGGGCCAGTCTTAGCCTACTTCAAGCGCCAGGGCGTCTGTCCATTCTGCCATGAAATCAGCGAGCGCGGCTCCCTTGATGAACCTGGTAGTACTGAACTCCAACTAGAATGCTTGCAACTTGATGTTCCACTCAGCGACCCTTCCAGCAAAGTTGGGGCTCCTGAGCACTCTTTCCAATGGGTAGGCTGAGATGACCTTGATGGGGTGGCCTTGAAAGTAGTGCCGCATCTTTCGCGAGGCCACCAGGAGCGCGAGTAGGAGCTTTTGAGGCATGGGGTATCGTGCTCTTGCATCCCGCAACTTTGTGCTAATGAAGTATACCGGGTGCTCGACGAGGGTAGGCGCGCAGATGAGGCTTGCACCCTCCTGGAGTTGGGGTGCCTCCTGAGTCGAGGTAACCCCTAATTCTTGATCGCTAGTCGGGGCCTTTATGGGTTTGGGGCGCCGTCCTACTGAGCCTGATCCTCTGCCGCTGCTCCTGCGTCCCTTGTGGCGCCCTTCTAGTCTTGCGTTGTCTCTGCTGGAGGCGTGGCACGACGCAATGCGCCCTTGGCTTGGTGTTCTTCCCGAACTGCCACCAGAGCCGCGCTGGCTGAGTACAGGGTGGCGGCAAGATAGAGCACTGGGGGCTCGCGAGGTCGCGGCGCCACCATCACTGGAGGGTTGGTCAGGTATCTCTTGAGGTCTTGAAAAGCTTGGTCGGCCTCTGGGTCCACTTGAACGGGCCCTTCTTTTTCATCAGCTTGAAGAAGGGTAGGGCACGCTCTCCCAGCTTGGAGATGAAGCGCCCCAACGCAGTCACCCGACCAGCCAACTTCTGCATTTCCTTGAGGGTCTGCGGTGGACTCATGTCTTCAATGGCCTTGACCTTCTCTGGGTTGGCCTCGATCCCCCTGTGGGACACCAGGAAACCCAGCAGCTTGCCGGAAGGGACGCCAAACACGCATTTCTCCGGGTTGAGCCGCAAGTCCACCTGGCGAAGGCTTTCAAAGGTCTCCTCTAGGTCTTGGATCAAGGTCCCTGATACGTGTCCAATGTATCTATAATTTTTTATTGTTCCATGCTATTATATTATCTGTTTTGGATATTTATGGGCTTTATTATACACTTTTATATTATTTTTGGGACTAACCTATTAACCCAGAGCCCTGTGCCAGTTTCTGTTTTTTTCCTTGTTTTAGAGTATCGCAGAAAAGGAAGATCAAACGGAGTCCAATTGACCTGAAACTTCATGGAACTTATTTTTGGAACGGAAGCAATCCAGAAGACTTGGGGTGTACGTAAGGGAAGCAACAAGGAAGGCACGAGGCAGGGGGCGCGCCCACCCCCCCCGGGTGCGCCCTCCACCCTCGTGGGCCCCTCATGGCTCCCCTGACGTATTTCTTCCTCCTATATATACCAATATACCCTGAAACCATCAGGGAACAGAATAGATTGGGAGTTTCGCCGCCAGAAGCCTCCGTAGCCACCGAAAACCAATCTAGACCCGTTCCGGCACCCTGCCGGAGGGGGGACCCCTCACCGGTGGCCATCTTCATCATCCCGGCACTCTCCATGACGAGGAGGGAGTTGTTCTCACTCGGGGCTGAGGGTATGTACCAGTAGCTATGTGTTTGATCTCTCTCTCTCTCTCTCTCTCTCTCTCTCTCTCTCTCTCGTGTTCTTGAGGTGATACGATGTTGATGTATCCTGAGCTTTGCTATTATAGTTGGATCTTATGATGTTTCCCCCCCTCTACTCTCTTGTAATGGATTTAGTTTTCCCTTTCAAGTTATCTTATTGTATTGAGTCTTTAAGGATTTGAGAACACTTGATGTATGTCTTGCGTGGGATACCCGTGGTGACAATGGGGAATTCTATTGATCCACTTGATGTATATTTTGGTGATCAACTTGCGGGTTCCGCCCATGAACCTATGCATAGGGGTTGGCACATATTTTCGTCTTGACTCTCCGGTAGAATCTTTGAGGCACTCATTGAAATACTTTGTGTTGGTTTGCATAGATGAATCTGAGATTGTGTGATGCATCTCGTATAATCATACCCACGGATACTTGAGGTGACATTGGAGTATCTAGGTGACATTAGGGTTTTGGTTGATTTGTGTCTTAAGGTGTTATTCTAGTACGAACTCTATGATAGATTGAACGGAAAGAATAGCTTCATGTTATTTTACTAAGGACTCTTGAATAGATAGATCAGAAAGGATAACTTTGAGGTGGTTTAGTACCCTACCATAATCTCTTCGTTTGTTCTCCGCTATTAGTGACTTTGGAGTGACTTTTTGTTGCATGTTGAGGGATAGTTATATGATCCAACTATGTTATTATTGTTGAGAGAACTTGCACTAGTGAAAGTATGAACCCTAGGCCTTGTTTAAACAAATTGGAATACCGTTTGTGCTCACTTTTATCATTAGTTACCTTTCTATTTATATTTTCATATTACAAAAACCTTTATCTACCATCCATATACCACTTGTATCACCATCTCTTCGCCGAACTAGTGCACCTATACAATTTACCATTGTATTGGGTGTGTTGGGGACACAAGAGACTCTTTGTTATTTGGTTTCAGGGTTGCTTGAGAGAGACCATCTTCATCCTACGCCTCCTACGGATTGATAAACCTTAGGTCATCCACTTGAGGGAAATTTGCTACTGTCCTACAAACCTCTGCACTTGGAGGCCCAACAATGTCTACAAGAAGAAGGTTGTGTAGTAGACATCAAGCTCTTTTCTGGCGCCGTTGCCGGGGAGGTTAGCGCTTGAAGGTATATCTTTAGATGCAATCGAATCTTTTTGTTTCTTGTTTTAGCACTAGTTTAGAAATGTACAAAAAATATGGAATTGAGTTTGCCTCATACACTTCATCTTTTTAATATATTTCGTGAGTATGATGGAAAGGAAAATTGTGCCAAAGTGTTAGAAGAAGAATGCATTAAAATGTTTGGCACTAAATCTTTGAATGATGAGCATGATTGCAATGTTATTAGTATGAACTCTTTGAATATCAATAGTACTAATGATGATTGCACTAGTTATGATGAGAATGTCTCTTATAAGCATGTTGATTGTTGTGGAGTGCATAGAGTTTGCAAGTACACACGAATTAGGGAAGATAGATTTTTAAAGAGGCATAAGCACTTAGAAACTAAATGGTTGCAAGAAAGTCTAGATGTCTGTGCTGAAAATTTAAATTTTCTTAGCCGTACTTGTGAACTTTGCAATGAGCATGGTCATTTAACCATCCGATGCAAATTGTTTCATGATCTAATCGTTTCCAAAAATTGTGATGAGTTGATTTCCCTTGCACATCATAATGAACTTAGTTTGCTTATGGGTTATGAAGAAATGAAACGTATAACTAACTATCTTCCAGTATTTGCCCGTGATAAACTTCTTGATTTTGATCTAGAGGAAATTTATATGTATTGTGAGGTGAATTGTATTGAAAATCCTTATATTGCCAATTACATAAAGAAAAGAAAACAAATAGAAGATGAAGAGAATACTAATGAAAGGGAAGAGACTTCCCAATATCCTCCTATTATTTCTTATGATGAATCAGGTAACGAGGAGGAGCCTTCTATTCAACCGATCTCATTAATAAGGAGCTCCAAAAAGAGGGTTGAACCCACACATGATGTGAAGAAGAAAAAGAAAAGACGGAGAAGCAAAGGTAAAAAGGTATCTCTCCCAAATGATGTTGCTCCTATTACTCATTGTGATGATGATAATTGCTATACTATCGGTGCTATCCATACTATTAATGATGAGAGTGATTATGCTTATGATATGAAAATGCCCAAGCTTGGGGATGCTATGTTTGATGAGAATGGCATGTTTGAGAATATATTTGATGCAATTAATGTTTGTCCCAAGCTTGGGGATGCTATGTTTAATGAAGATGATATTTCTAGCCTCCCAAGTTTTGATATGCAAATTTGTTATGATGATAGCATGCCTCCTACTTATGATGATTATATTGATGAAAGTGTGTTTGGAAGAGTGTCAACTTTAGGAAGTAATGATACCACTATTTTGGAGGATGTTGAATCTTATTGTGATAATTATGAAGTGGATTTGAAGAGGTCGTGACTTTATTTAGTAATGATTCCACTATCTTGGAAGAGGTTTCAATTGATTATAATGAGAACAAAGTTGCTACCTATGATGATTATTGTGATGATACTTATGCTATAAAAATTAGTGATGATTATATTTATAAAACTTGTCATGATTATGATTACCCTTTTTCTGAACATTACTCTTTTAATGTGGAAACAATTTGTAGTATTCGAGTCTCTTATGATACTCCCACTATTCCGATTGAGAAGAATTTTGCTTATGTAGAGAGTAGTAAATTTTCTATGCCTGTAGATTACGAAAAGAATGCTTTAGGTGATGGTTATATTGTTGAATTCATTCATGATGCTACTAAAAATTATTATTAGGGAGGAACATATGCTTCTAGGAATTGCAATAATATCAAGTTTCCTCTCTATGCGCTTAAAGTTTTGAAGTTATGCTTGTTTTGCCTTCCTATGCTAGTTGATTATTGCTACCATAAGTTGTTTGCTCACAAAATACCTATGCATAGGAAGTGGGTTAGACTTAAATGTGCTAGTCATATTCTTCATTATGCTCTCTTTATGTTTCAATTCTTATCTTTCATGTGAGCATCATTGAAATCATCATGCCTAGCTAGGGGCATTAAACGATAGCGCTTGTTGGGAGGCAACCCAATTTTATTTTAGATCCTTGCTTTTTGTTCCTGTTTAGTAATAAATAATTCATCTAGCCTCTGTTTATATCTGGTTTTATGATTTTATTTAGTGTTTGTGCCAAGTAGAACCTTTGGGAAGACTTGGGGAAAGTCCTTGCGATCATGCTGTAAAAACAGAAACTTTAGCACTCACGAGAATTGCTGCCATTTTTATTTGGATAGTGATATTTAGTTAATTATTTTTGAAGATGATTAATAGATAAATTCCTCACGTCCAGAAATTTATTTTAGAATTTTTTGAGTCCCATAAGTATACGTTTGATACAGATTACTACAGACTGTTCTGTTTTTGACAGATTCTGTTTTCTATGTGTTGTTTGCTTATTTTGATGAATCTATGAGTAGTATCGGAGGGTATGAACCATATACGAGTTGGAATACAGTAGAAATTACACCAATATGAATTTATAATGATTTCACGACAGTACCTAAGTGGTGGTTTATTTTCTTATACTAATGGAGCTTACGAGTTTTCTGTTAAGTTTTGTGTTGTGAAGTTTTCAAGTTTTGGGTAAAGATTCGATGGACTATGGAATAAGGTGTGGCAAGAGCCTAAGCTTGGGGATTCCCAAGGCACCCCAAGGTGATATTCAAGGACAACCAAGATCCTAAGCTTGGGGATGCCCCGGATGGCATCCCCTCTTTCGTCTTCGCTCATCGGTAACTTTACTTGGAGCTATATTTTTATTTACCACATGATATGTGTTTTTCTTGGAGCGTCATTTTATTTTATTTAGTTTTGCTTGCTGATTGAATAAAATACCAAGGTATGAATTTATTAAATGTTAGAGTCTTCATATAGTTGCATAATTATCCGACTACTCATTGATCGTCACTCATATCTTTTGGAGTAGTTTGTTGTTGCTCTAGTGGTTCACTTATATCTTTTTAGAGCACGGTGGTGGTTTTATTTTATAGAAATTAATGAACTCTCATGCTTCACTTATATCATTTTGAGAGTCTTTAGAACAGCATGGTAGTTTGCTTTGGTTATGAAACTAGTCCTAATATGATGGGCATCCAAGAGGGATATAATAAAAACTTTCATATAAAGTGCATTGAATACTATGAGAAGTTTGTTACTTGATGATTGTTTTGAGATATGGAGATGGTAATATTAGAGTCATGCTATTGAGTAGTTGTGAATTTGAGAGATACTTGTGTTAAAGTTTGTGATTCCCGTAGCATGCACGTATGGTGAACCGTTATGTGATGAAGTCGAAGCATGATTTATTTATTGATTGTCTTCCTTATGAGTGGCGGTCGGGGACGAGCGATGGTATTTTCCTACCAATCTATCCCCCTAGGAGCATGCGTGTAATACTTTGTTTCGATAACTAATAGATTTTTGCAATAAGTGTGTGAGTTCTTTATGACTAATGTTGAGTCCATGGATTATATGCATTCTCACCCTTCCACCATTGCTAGCCTCTCTTGTGCCATGCAATTTTCGCCGGTACCATATCACCCACCATTACCTTCCTCAAAACAGCCACCATATCTATCTATTATGGCATTTCCATAGCCATTCCGAGATATATTGCCATGCAACTTTCCACCGTTCCGTTTATTATGACACACTCCATCATTGTCATATTGCTATGCATGATCATGTAGTTGACATCGTATTTGTGGCAAAGCCACCGTTCATAATTCTTTCATACATGTCACTCATGAGTCATTGCACATCCCAGTACACCGCCGGAGGCATTCATATAGTCATATCTTGTTCTAAGTATCATGTTGTAATTCTTGAGTTGTAAGTAAATAAAAGTGTGATGGTCATCATTATTAGAGCATTGTCCCATGTGAGGAAAGGATGATGGAGACTATGATTCCCCCACAAGTCGGGATGAGACTCCAGACGAAAAAAGAGAAAAAAGAGGCCATAAAAAAGAGAAAAGGCCCAAATAAAAAAATGAGAGAAAAAGAGAGAAGGGGCAATGCTACTATCCTTTTACCACACTTGTGCTTCAAAGTAGCACCATGATCTTCATGATAGAGAGTCTCCTATGTTGTCACCTTCATATATTAGTGGGAATTTTACATTATAGAACTTGGCTTGTATATTCCAATGATGGGCTTCCTCAAAATTGCCCTAGGTCTTCATGAGCAAGCAAGTTGGATGCACACCCACTTAGTTCTTTTGTTGAGCTTTCATACACTTATAGCTCCAGTGCATCTGTTGCATGGCAATCCCTACTCACTCACATTGATATCTATTGATGGGCATCTCCATAGCCCGTTGATACGCCTAGTTGGTGTGAGACTATCTTCTCCCTTTTTGTCTTCTCCACAACCACCATTCTATTCCACCTATAGTGCTATGTCCATGGCTCACGCTCATGTATTGCGTGAAGGTTGAAAAACTTTGAGAACATCAAAAGTGTGAAACAATTGCTTGGATTGTCATCGGCGTTGTGCATGATTTAAATATTTGTGTGGTGAAGATAGAGCATAGCTAGACTATATGATTTTGTAGGGAAAGCTTTCTTTGGCCATGTTATTTTGAGTGGACATGATTGCTTTGTTAGTATGCTTGAAGTATTATTGTTTTCATGTCAATATTAAACTTTTGTTTTGAATCTTATGGATCTGAATATTCTTGGCACAATAAAGAAGATATCATTGATAAATATGTTAGGTAGAATTCCACATCAAAAATTCTGTTTTTATCATTTACCTACTCGATGACGAGCAGCAATTAAGCTTGGGGATGCTGATACGTCTCCAACGTATCTATAATTTTTTATTATTCCATGCTATTATATTATCTGTTTTGGATGTTTATGGGATTTATTATACACTTCTATATTATTTTTGGGACTAACCTATTAACCTAGAGCCCAGTGCCAGTTTTTGTTTTTTTTTCCTTGTTTTAGATTATCACAGTAAAGGAAAATCAAATGGAGCCCAATTGACCTGAAACTTCACGGAACTTATTTTTGGAACGGAAGCAATCCAGAAGACTTGGGGTGTACATAAGGGAAGCAACAAGGAAGGCACGAGGCTGGGGGGCGTGCCCACCCCCCTGGGTGTGCCCTCCGCCCTCGTGGGCCCCTCGTGGCTCCCCTGGCGTATTTCTT
Source organism: Triticum aestivum (assembly GCF_018294505.1). NCBI lineage: Eukaryota > Viridiplantae > Streptophyta > Magnoliopsida > Poales > Poaceae > Triticum > Triticum aestivum. The sequence goes on along the minus strand of NC_057797.1, from coordinate 233,401,616 downwards.
CCTCCTATATATACCGATATACCCTAAAACCATCGGGAAATAGAATAGATCAGGAGTTCCACCGCCATAAGCCTCCGTAGCCACCGAAAACCAATCTAGACCCATTCCGGCACCCTGCCGGAGTGGGAACCCCTCACCGATGGCCATCTTCATCATTCGGACGCTCTCCATGACGAGGAGGGAGTAGTTCTCCCTCGGGGCTGAGGGTATGTACCAGTAGCTATGTGTTTGATCTCACTCTCTCTCTCATGTTCTTGATGTGATACAATCTTGATGTATCGCGAGCTTTGCTATTATAGTTGGATCTTATGATGTTTCTCCCCCTCTACTCTCTTGTAATGGATTGAGTTTTCCCTTTGAAGTTATCTTATTGGATTGAGTCTAAGGATTTGAGAACACTTGATGTATGTCTTACGTGGGATACCCGTGGTGACAATGGGGTATTCTATTGATCCACTTGATGTATGTTTTGGTGATCAACTTGCGGGTTCCGCCCATGAACCAATGCATAGGGGTTGGCACACTTTTTTGTCTTGACTCTCCGGTAGAATCTTTGGGGCACTCTTTGAAGTACTTTGTGCTGGTTTGAATAGATGAATCTGAGATTGTGTGATGCATATCGTATAATCATACCCACGGATACTTGAGGTGACATTGGAGTATCTAGGTGACATTAGGGTTTTGGTTGATTTGTGTCTTAAGGTGTTATTCTAGTACGAACTCTATGATAGATTGAACAGAAAGAATAGCTTCGTGTTATTTTACTACGGACTCTTGAATAGATATATCAGAAAGGATAACTTTGAGGTGGTTTCATACCCTACCATAATCTCTTCGTTTGTTCTCCGCTATTAGTGACTTTGGAGTGACTCTTTGTTGCATGTTGAGGGTTAGTTATATGATCCAACTATGTTATTATTGTTGAGAGAACTTGCACTAGTGAAAGTATGAACCCTAGGCCTTGTTTCAATGCATTGCAATACCGTTTGTGCTCACTTTTATCATTAGTTACCTTGTTGTTTATATTTTCAGATTACAAAAACCTTTATCTACCATCCATATACCACTTGTATCACCATCTCTTCGCCGAACTAGTGCACCTATACAATTTACCATTGTATTGGGTGTGTTGGGGACACAAGAGACTCTTTGTTATTTGGTTGCATGGTTGCTTGAGAGAGACCATCTTCATCCTATGCCTCCTACGGATTGATAAACCTTAGGTCATCCAGTTGAGAGAAATTTGCTACTGTCCTACAAACCTCTGCACTTGGAGGCCCAACAATGTCTACAAGATGAAGGTTGTGTAGTAGACATCAGTCCCCGCCTCCCGAGACTTCACCACGATGTCGTCGATGTAGGCTTCAGCGTTTCTCCCAAGCTGTGGCCCTAAGGCGATGTGCATGAGCCGCTGGAAGGTTGCGCCCGTGTTGCGCAGCCCGAACGGCATGCAAGTGTAACAGTACACCCCACATGGGGTCAGGAAGGTCGTCTTCTCCACATCTTCTACTGCCATCTTGATCTGGTGATATCCTGAGAACGCATCCAGGAAGCATAGCAAGTCGCACTCGGCGGTGGAGTCAACGATCTGATCGATGCGTGGAAGCAGGAAGGGATCTTGGGGACAGGCCTTGTTGAGGTTGGTGAAGTCGACACACATACGCTCCTTCCCGCCCTTCTTGGGGACGACGATGTGGTTTGCCAGTCACTTGGGGTACCGAACCTCGCGAATGACACTCGCAACCTCCAACTTGCGGGTTTCTTGGACGATGAAAGCTTGCTTCTCCGTGGACTGCCGCCTCGCCTTCTGCTTCATGGGGCGTACGTTGGGGCACACCTTCAGGTGGTGCTCTATTACCTCTCTTGGGACCCCTACCAGCTGATCGGCCTCCTAGGCGAACACTCCCTTGTTTGCACGCAAGAACTTCACTAGCGCCTCCTCCTGACTAGGCTCAAGGTTGGCGCCTATAGTAAAGGTTGCTCCTGAGGACCCGTCCTCTTCGACCGGCACTTGCTTGGTTTCTGCCTTGTCCTGAGTGAAGAACTGCTTCTTCTTGGTTGGTGCGGCTCCCTTGGCCTTGGAGGTATCCACGTCAGCGGGTCGTGCTATCGTGGCGGCCTTGAGGGCAAGCTCGAGTGCCACCAGGGCCTCCTTGGTGTCCCCGTTGATGGTGAGGACACCTTCACTCCCCGGCATCTTCATGAGGTTGTAAGCAGGATGGGTTGCTGCCATGAACTGGGCCAGAGTTGGGTACCCGAGGATGGCGTTGTACGGGAGGCCAATGCGGGCGATGTCGAAGTCGATGAACTCGGTGCGGTAGTTGTCGCACGTGTCGAAGGTCACGGGGAGGCGGATCTGCCCCAGGGAGCGGGCGTAGCCTCCGCCAACCCCCGAGATGGGCTTGCTGGGCCGGAGCCGCTCGAAGAGTACATGAAGGAGGCTGAAGGATTCGGCGGAGAGTACATTGAGGCCGGCGCCGCCATCGACGAGCGTCTTGGTGATGGATACATGGCAGATGATGGGCGCGCACAGCATCGGGAGCGCACCCGAGCCGACGGTGGAGGCGGGATGATCCTCTGAGTCGAAGGTGAGGTCGGCCTCAGGTGCGGCCCAGCCTGGCGGAGCCCCTAGGCGCTTGGAATCGGCGCTGATCTGGCAAAAGTACGGCTTGACATGACGATCTGAGGGTGGTGCTTGCGAACCACCGAGAAGAGCTGCGATAATGGGGGACGCCGGTGCCCCGAAGCGAGTGACGAAGAGGTTGCGCAGCTCCTCCCAGGTGGCGACAGAAGACTCCGGCAAATGGAGGATCCAGGCGCATGGCGCGCCTACAAGGGCCATTGGGAACCAGTTGGCCATGATCTTGTCGTTGCCCAGGGCTTCCAGAACGGCCTCCTCGTACGCCAGCAAGAAAGCCGACGGGTCCGCCACGCCGTCGTAGTGCGGTGGCATCTCTGGCTTGAACTTGGGTGGCCACTGCACCTGCCGCAAGGCGGGGGCAAGGGCTCGGAGCCCCCGAGCGCCGCTGTGGGCACTAGTAGATCCAACTGGAGGGGCGCCCACCATGGGGGAGCGGGCGTGGAGATGGTGGAGTGAGAATCGACGGAAGAAATACTCCAGCGCACCCCTACCTAGAGCGCCAAATGTCGGATCATGGGTTCCAGCAAAACCCTTAAGGTTCAAACTCTAGGGTGCGCATGAAGATTCCCCCCTACCGATCCACGTCCTAACTCAGCTAAGATCTTACGAACTAGCTCGATGAGCTCGCAACACAAAGGACACAAGATTTATACTAGTTCGGGCCATCGTTGTGGAGTAATACGCTACTCTAGTGTGGTGGTGGATTGCCTCTTGGGATGATGATGAACAGTACAAAAGGAAGAACAGCCTCCTGAGGTTGAGGTGTTCTTGTGCTTGGTGGATGTGATTGTGGGGATGAACTAGTTCTAGTCTACGATGAGGTCACCAGTTTCAGATCAGGTTTCCCCGTCTCAGATGAGGTCGGCAGTCTCAGATCAGGTTTCCCCATCTCAGATGAGGTGGTGGCTAGTCCTATTTATAGAGGCCATGGTCCTCTCCCCAAATATTGAGCGGGAAGGGAGCCAACAACGGCCAATTTTAAAGGGGACAGTTAGAATAGCTTATCCTGACAAAAGTGGTCTTCGCCTGTAAAAGGCTCTGGTGGTGACGCCGCCTTGGGCTCCATGGTGATCTCCATCTTTCCATCCTGCTGGTCTTGGTCTCGTTGCACCGATATGGAAACATTTGCTTGATGCCTCGGTACTCCGCGCCTTCACTTGCGCCCTTAGCACCAAAGACGAAACAAGGATGTTGCACGCTGGCGCCCGCCTTGTCTCGATCGTCATGGCTCATGTCACAAGAACCTCGCGAGGTTTGCCGTGCCTTGATCTCTCCGCCCCTCGTGAGCCCACCTAGCGAGGCCGCTCCTCAAGAGGTCTTGTGTCGTCCGCCTCGCGAGGCTTGGCCCCTTGCGAGGGTCTTGGGTGCTTGCTGGTTAAGATGGGCCATACGGGCCCGCTTGCAGAGCCACGCTATGGGCCGCATGCAGGAAAGTCTGGGGACCCTCGTTCCCAGAACGCCGACACAAGGGACTGAAGCAGAGAGGGATGCAGAGGCGGGAGTTTTGGGGGAGCGAGCTAGTGTGCTTGACACGCCAGCTGTGGAGTATAGCCGACGCACGTTCTCGCATAAGCCATAGGCGTACTATACACCGACGGTGCTCCAAGATATTTTGTACTACATCTCACACGATTGGTGAGAGTAAACTGTGTGGGGTCTACTTGATTTGAATTACAAAATGGGATCACAGCGGCAATGGACGGTGTTTGAATTGCTAGACCTTTTATCTGCAGTGAACATGCAACTCTCTATGTGTTGTAAAAGAACTGGAATTATTCAGGGTCCGTTTGGACATTTCATACATTAAACTGGTTTTCTAGCCATTTCAGGTGCACAATTGAAAATTAAACTACATGCACATGCTCCAGTGCATACAAATTGGTTGAAAAATCAAATCTATGTCCTTCAGTGCATGCTTAGGTCCCATGGAAGAAATGGGAATGAATTTTTCGGGGTTCATTTGGCCTTTTTTATACATTAACTGGGTTTTCTAGGCATTTATGTGCATAATTCAAATTTGAACTACAAGCACATGCTCCAATGCACTAAAGTTGGTTGAAAAATCACATGTGTGTCCTTGGGTGAATTTCTAGGTCCCATGCAAGAGATGGGAATTAATTTCAAACACCAGGGCACTGTTGATTGTTGGCAAAACGTTGAGATACCTGGTTTTTAAATTCTAGTAAATCCAAAACTCGTTTGAAATTCATGAAATTTGGCATGCTGTCATGGAGCGGCATCAACATGCCGTGGTGAAAATTTTGTCCCATTTGGGGCAGGTTTGGGTATGAGCTTCATACAAACCAGAGCTTCTCGCAACAAGCATGATGGTTTCGATAGGGAACGTACCACCTTTGGGGACGAGACGATCTTTGTTGCCTCTTATTGCTTTCAAAAAATTTCTAGTGTCAACATGGAACAACAGGAGTGTTGTGTTCAATCTTGGAATTTTTCGGGGTTCGTTTGGCCTTTTTATACATTAACTGGGTTTTCTAGGCATTTTATGTGCATAATTCAAATTTGAACTACAAGCACATTCTCCAATGCACCAAATTTGGTTGAAAAATCACATGTGTGTCCTTGGGTGAATTTATAGGTCCCATGCAAGAGATGGGAATGAATTTCAAACACCAGGGCACTGTTGATTGCCGGCAAAACATTGAGATGCCTAGTTTTTAAATTCTAGTAAATCCAAAACTCGTCTGAAATTCATGAAACTTGGCATGCTATCATGGAGCGGAATCAACATGATGTGGTGAAAATTTTGTCCCATTTGGGGAAGGTTTGGGTATAAGCTTCTCACAAATCACAGCTTCACACAGCAAGCATGATGTTTTTGATAGGGAACGTACCACCTTTGGGGACGAGACGATATCCGTTGCCTCTTATTGCTTTAAGAAATTTTCTAGTGTCAACATAGAACAACAGGAGTGTTGTGTTCAATCTTATAAATTTCCGGGGTTCATTTGGCCTTTTCTATACATTAACTGGGTTTTCTAGGCATTTTATGTGCATAACTCAAATTTGAACTACAAGCACATGCTCCAATGCACCAAAGTTGGTTGAAAAATCACATGTGTGTCCTTGGGTGAATTTCTAGGTCCCATGCAAGAGATGGGAATGAAATTCAAACACCATGGCGCGGTTGATTGCCGGGAAAATGTTGAGATGCCTGGTTTTTAAATTCTAGTAAATCCAAAACTCATCTGAATTCATGAAACTTGGCATGCTATCATGGAGCGGCATCAACATGCCGTGGTGAAAATTTTGTCCCATTTGGGGCAGGTTCAGGTATAAGCTTCTCACAAACCAGAGCTTCTCACAAACCTAGAGCTTCTCACAACAAGGATGATGGTTTCGATAGGGAACGTACCACCTTTGGTGATGGGACGATATCCATTGCCTCTTATTGCTTTCAAAAAATTTCTAGTGTCAACATAGAACAACAGGAGTGTTGTGTTCAATCTTGGGATTTTTCAGGGTTCGTTTGGCCTTTTTATACATTAACTGGGTTTTCTAGGCATCTATGTGCATAATTCAAATTTGAACTACAAGCACATGCTCCAATGCACTAAAGTTGGTTGAAAAATCACATGTGTGTCCTTGGGTGAATTTCTTGGTCCCATGCAAGAGATGGGAATGAAATTCAAACACCAGGGCATTGTTGATTGTCGGCAAAACATTGAGATGCCTGGTTTTTAAATTCTAGTTAATCCAAAACTCGTCTGAAATTCATGAAACTTGGCATGCTATCATGGAGCGGCATCAACATGCCATGGTAAAAAAATTGTCCAGTTTGGGGCAGGTTCGGGTATAAGCTTCTCACAAAACAGAGCTTCTCACAACAAGCATGATGGTTTCGATAGGGAACATCCCACCTTTTGGGAGAAAACGATATCCATTGCCTCCTATTTCTTTCAAATATTTTCTAGTGTCAACATAGAACAACAGGAGTGTTGTGTCAATTTTTTTTGATTTTTCGGGGTTCGTTTGGACATTTTTATGCATTAACTAGGTTTTCTAGGCATTATATGTGCATAATTCAAATCTGAAGTACAACCACATGCTCCAATGCACTAAGTTGGTTGAAAAATCTAATATGTGTCCTTGGGTGAATTTCTAGGTCCCATGCAAGAGATGGGAATGAAATTCAAACACCAGGGCACTGTTGATTTCTGACACAACATTGAGATGCCTGGTTTTTAAATTCTAGTAAATCCAAAACTCATCTGAAATTCATGAAACTTGGCATGCTATCATGGTGCGGCATCAACATGCCGTGTTAAAAAATTTGTCCCATTTGGGGCAGGTTCGGGTATATGCTTCTCACAAACGAGAGCTTCTCAAAACAAGCATGATGGTTTTGGTAGGGAACATCCCACCTTTGGAGAGGAAATGATATGCATTGCCTCTTATTGCTTCCAAAAAATTTATCGTGTCAACATAGAACAACAGGAGTGTTGTGTGATTTTTTTTGTGATTTTTCGGGGTTCTTTTGGACATTTTTATGCATTAACTGAGTTTTCAATGCATTTATGTGCATAATTCAAATTTGAACTACATGCACATGCTCCAGTGCATATAAATTGGTTGAAAAATCAAATTTGTGTCCTTGGGTGCATGCTTAGGTCCCATGCAATAAATGGGAATGAATTTCAAACACGAGGGCACAGTTGATTGCCAACAAAACATTGAGATGCCTGGTTTTTAAATTCTAGTAAATCCAAAACTCGTCTGAAATTCATGAAACATGGCATGCTATCATGGAATGGTGCCCGATATGATGTGGTATTTTTATGTCCATTTTGAGAGAAGGCGCACTCGAATAATGACAGCCAACAAAGGCATTTTGAAAAAATAGTTGCCACTTAATGTCTCAAACGTTTGTATAATTCAAAACGTGTGCGTTCTGTTAACCATTCATGTGACACCACGTATCTTGGTTTTAATGGCTGTAGGAGGTGTCGTGTGGACAGCTGCTTGACCTTGACTGAACAGGTAGCGTGCGAGCGCAGTCCTGTGCGCAGGCTGACCGAGAGGCATGCAAGCTGTCCTCCAATGCACAGGCTCATCGGGAAGCATGCGAGCTTTATGCTGTGCAGGCTCACTGGGAAGCGAGCCCTTTGACTTCCATGGTCGCCCGCCATCGTCTCCATTAATGGCACCCGAGCTGCTCTTTAATACGGGTGACCTTATTGTTCGCCTCCCATTCCCCTCCCCCCCGAGACCTCCACCGCCATGGCGCAGAATGATCATCTGCCAATAGTCTTCAAGTTTGGTGAAGTCGACTCCGAGCCAGAGGAGATAGAAAATAAGGAGGAATGGGGCCTTTGGACATGGCCCAGAATGAGTCGGCCGCGGCGGTTGCTGCCCCCGCTCCTGTCCTAGCTCCCATCCATGCGCTCGCGCCAGCGACCATCCCCGTAGCATTGACGGGCTGGTCGCCGAGCACTATTGCAGAGCTAGAAGCTGCGGGCGTCAGCGAGGTCTCCGCGGACCCGTGCGAGCTCGTGTACATGCCAGCGCTAGTGCCCGTGCCCGTGCGCACCCCTCCACCAACCATGCCACCGTCCCCCGTGCATTTGGCTGCATCCGTCGCGCCAGTGCTCACCCCTCCACCCACCGCGGTGCCGGTCCCCGTGCGTTTGGCTGCACCCGCCGTGCCTGTGCCCGTGCCCGTGCCCGTGTGCGCCCCCCTCAGCGGCATGGGACGCTGCCGTCGACCGCTACCTCTCAGCGGCGCCAGTTGCCGTCCTCCCACGCCCCGCCCGTCAATCGCGCGACGACATGATGTTTGATTTACAAGTGAAGAACATTTTGTGTTGCCTTGAAGACTTCAACAACGGCGTCCCGGAGGACGACAACGACAATGACGACGCAGCACGCCACCTCCGCCGTCGCTGGAAATAGTTTTTTTGGGGTTTAATATGGTATCTCGAATTCTCGATCATATGAATATAAATTCACAGTGTGATTGAATGAAAGATATGGTTTGAACGAACTTGCGTTTTTCTCTCTTAATGTATAGACTTATCAAACGATTTTCTTTTGAAAAAAACATCAATGGTTTTTAAATATAAAACACTCATAGTAATGTCCGAGGTATAAATACAGTTGCTTCTCATAAATGGTAGTAACTTTGTGTCAACAGCATCTGGATCACCTTCCACCTTCATTGGATAGTTTTGTCCAAGGAAGAGCGAGTTTCCTCCAAGACTTTCAATACTGAACCAGGGAGAAGGTGTTGGCACTAGTGCACCAGTATCCATCCTGAATACCATGCAATGGATGTTGAAATAGGTCCGGAGAGTGCAACCATACGAGAAAACACATGCTTCCTTAGTAACATCAGTAGTGCCCCGTATGCAGACAAGAAGAGGTGATCCATCGAAATAAGTTGCCAGGCGCCACTGAGTATATGGGTCCTACTCGTCCTCATGCCCATGAATAAAATTTTCAAGTATAGGTGGTGGAATGTTCACAGGACCTTGGAAACACAAGAAGGTTAATTAGTAAAGGGAAACTAGCTAACCTGCATGCATGTGGATGAAACAATTATAATTACGGTGGAAGACAAACGTACCGAAATCATGAGGATTCGATGCAAAAACAGTGCCACGAGTGGTGGCAGCAAACACAAGACCCTCATATTGAATTGCATCACAGTACTCATCCATGTATAGAAACTAATTTTTGAGCAATATCCATCGAGTCGAACCATGAAGGACGGCAACAAGCTTGTCGAAGATAGCGACAACATAAGCATTCCTATAACCCCAAGAGCGGTTGGGAACTCGACAAATTACTATCTTCCATAGACGACAGTCAGCATGATCGTATTTGAACTCACGTAGAATACCGGTGTACTTGACCTCTGGGCAGTCGTCTGAGACTTTTTGAAGTGGAACCGGGTGACGAGTGTACACATTCACAAGTTCCCACTCGCAGTTGTACCCAATATAAACAACCCAATCTCCATTTGCGCCTGCCCAAGCCTTGCCCTCAAGCGACGGCATCTTAACATCATACAGATCATTATCAAGCGGCATCAACTTACACAAGGCGAGGCTTCCCTCGTCCCCACACCAGTCAGCAGGGTCACGGCGAAGAAGATAGGGGAGATCAAACTGCTCCGAAACCCTTGGGTTCCTTGTAATGATGTTATTAGTTGAGTCGAGAATGGTCTTGAACGAACCTTCCATGCTAGACGAGGCGATGACGTCGCACCGATCAATGAGTTCCTCCACCGCGTCATCATTCAGATCGGGGCGAGAATAACTGGGTCATTTCCTTCTTGTTCCCTCCATGGAGAAGATGATCAAACAATGGCAGAAGGAAGGGTGAAGGCAAATGGAGGAGGGAGGAAGAGCTAGTATGTGACAACAGTTCCAAATCAAGAGGGAAAGGCGAAGAGTCGGTGGACGGTTGCCACGGTACGGGAAGAGGCGCCTGGGGAGCGAACGGTTGCCACAGAGGTCACACACTGACGACAAGGGACGAGTGAACCGCATGCAATCCCATCGCACAACACACACGTCTTGTTAAGTTGAACCGTTTTGTACTCTTGTGTCAACACAAACAGTTCATCCGATTGAACCGCATGTCGTATATCACACAGACATTGATCTGGCTGGCCGTTTCTTTTGTGTTGCCTAATCACAAACAGTTCATCCGAGTGAACCATATGTTGTATATCGCACACACCTTCATCTGGCTGCCCGTTTCTTTTGTGTTTCCTAATCACAAACAGTTCATCTGAGTGAACAGTATGTTGTGTATCGCACACGCCTTCATATGGCTGCCCGTTTCTTTTGTTCCTCCTCATCGCAAATAGTTAATTGAATTGAACCGTATGCCCTTCACCGCACACGCAACTAAAACCTGAACCGTGTTTGATGCATCTGTCATCGCAAACGTTTTATACATTTCTGATGGTTTTCATACAGCACCGTTTGCGATTATGGCATCGCACACAGTTTCTCGAAGGGTCTCTGATTGTAGTGTCGCGTTAGCAGCATCCTGCAGTAGTGTTACTTTCATAAATTGATGAAGATGTTAAAATGATTGGTGTTTCTTCTTTTGATTCCTTGTTTAGTAAGATTAAAATTGATGATAAAGGGACTAGAGAAGAGTCAACATTAGTTATAAGATGTCCCGATAATTCGGAGGGTGAAAATCTTGATGAGAAAATTGATAAAGTGGGTTTGGAGAGGTCAAAACTTTAACTAGTGATATGCCCACTCTTTTGGATTACAAAGACTTTAATTATGATAATTGATCTTTGATTAATCGTATTTCTTTGTTGCAATCCATGATAAATTCACCCCATGCTTATGAACAAAATAAAGCTTTTACTAAACATATCCTAGATGCCATGATGAAAGCTTTAGAAGAAAAGTTGGAATTAGAGATTTCAATTCCTAGAAAATTACATGATGAATGGGAACCTACTATCAAAGTCAAGATTACAGATTATGAGTGTTTTGCTTTAGGTGATTTGGGTGCTAGTGTTTCACAAATCCGAAATCTTTATGTGATGTGCTTGGTCTCACCGATATTGAAGAATGTTCTCTTAATTTGCACTAGGAGGATTATACTATTAAAAAGCCTATGGTAAGAACTAATGATGTTCTTATTCTTGCAAATAGGAATTATGTGCCCATAGATTTTATTGTTCTTGATATTGATTGCAATATGTCTTTTCCTATCATACTTGGTAGACCATTTTTACGCAATATAGGTGTCGTGATTGATATGAAAGAATGGAATATTAAGTTTCAATTTCCACTAAGAAAGGGTATGGAACACTTCCCTAGAAGAATAATTAGGCCACCATATGAACCAATCATGAGGGAATCCTATGGATCTAGAACCAAAGATGACAATACTTGAATCTATGCATTATGCCTAGCTAGGGGCATAAAACAATAGCGCTTGTTGGGAGGCAACCAAATGAATAAATTTTATTTTTGCCTTTTTCTTTCTGTGCTTGAGTGTTTGCACAATTATTCTACTATTATGATTGATTTTTTATGTTCTAATTAGTGTTTGTGCCAAGTAAAGCATTTGGGATCATGTTGGGTGATAGTTGATTTGGTCTTATTGAAAAATAGAAACTTTGCACTAAGTAACATAATTGCTTAAATATACAGAAGTGTGATAAAATCCTGAGTTTTTCAAACAAGATTGATATACAAATTTCCCATGTTGTCCTAAATTTTCAAAAAAATTGGAGTTATAGATGTGTACGAACTTTCCAGATTACTACAGACTGTTCTGTTTTTGACAGATTATGTTTTCTTTGCGTTGCGTGCTTATTTTGATGAATCTATGGGTTGTATTGGGGGGTATAAGCCATGGTAAAGTTAGAATATAGTAGATATAATGAAAAAATAAAATATGAATGGGTCTGCAACAGTACTTAGAGTAGTGATTTGCTTTGTTATACTAACGGATCTCACGAAGGTTTTGTTAAGTTTTGTGTGTTTGAAGTTTTCAAGTTATGGGTGAGATCGCGATGGATGAAGGAATAAGGAGTGAAAAGAGCCTAAGCTTGGGGATTCCCATGGAACCCCAAGTTAATATTCAAGGAGAACCAAGCAACTAAGCTTGGGGATGCCCCGGAAGGCATCCCCTCTTTCTTCTAACGACCATCGTACCTGGAGCTATATTTTTATTCGTCACATATCATGAGTTTTCTTTGAAGCGTCTTCTATTATATGAGTCTTTGCTTGTTTTGCTTTTTAGTTTGTGTCATCTATCCTTGCTGGTCACACCTATTTGAGAGAGCCAAAATTATGCTATCATTTGATAGAATTGCTCTATGTGCTTCACTTAAATTTTTTTTGAGCTATGGAATTGCTCTAGTGCTTCACTTATATCTTTTTGAGCACGGTGTGCTTTAATATTTTTGAAGAAATTATCTCATGCTTCACTTAGATTTATTTAAGAGTTAGTAAATTTTTGAAGAAATTCTCTCATGCTTCACTTATATTATTTTGAGAGAAGAAAAATTGTACGCCCATGTTCTTCGCTTAAATTTGTTTGAGCTTATCAAAAGCAACATAGGAAACTAGTCCCAAAGTGATAGATATTCAAGAGGGATATAATAAAAACTTTCATGAAGATCATTCGACAAATTAAACTTAATTCTTTGTAATAATTTTGAGATATGATGATAGTGATATGTGAGTCATGTTGGTGACTAATTATGCTTTAGTAAGAATATTGGAGTTAAAGTTTGTGATTCCCTATGCAAGCACGAAAGTTAATAGTTATGCAATGAAATTACATCCTACTTATGGTGCATTATTCGGTGTTAGTTATGCTTAATGCTCTGTTATCTAATTTTTCATTTCTTGGTTGGCTGCTTCTCAATCTATTTTCTAGCCTCCACTTGTACTAAGTAGAAATAATACTTGTGCATCCAAAATCTTTAAACCCAGTTTTTCCATATGGGTCCACCATACCTACCTATATGCGGTATTTCCATGCCGTTCTAAGCAAATTTCTATGTGCCATCTCTAATTTTCAAAATGAATTTCCTTTTGTATGCTCGTACCGCTCATGAAGCAGCAAGGGGTGGCTAATATTTTCCATGCTAGATGTGTTATTCTCAAGATGAGTGTTTATTCACTTGTCATTGCATGAGAATACAACAGTAATAGGGATGCCCAGTCCCGGAATCAAAATGAAATTTACTTTATGTTGCCAAATAATAAATTCCTTGGAAAGTGTTGGCGTGGAAGGCACCCATGGATACGTCTAGCCATGGATTGTGAAAGAATGGTGGAAAAGGAATAAACTTTATTTTCTATTTGGGAACCGCCTATGATATATCTAGCATGGAAAGTGTTGGGAATTACTCGGTCGTTTTCGTTTACGGGAAAAGTATGCCTCTCAAAAAATATATCTTTCAATTTAAGCTTTGAGCTCTGGCACCTCTACAAATCCCTACTTCCCTCTGCGAAGGGACTTTCTATTTACTTTATGCAATTTTTATTTTTATTTGAGTCTCCATCTTATCTTATAAAGCACCAACTAGGGAGCACTATGATCATACTTGAGCATTGGATGTAGCTAATATGCGAGTGTGTTTCATGAGTGGATCAATGATTGAGCATGATGGGCTAGGGATAACTTTCTTTAGTGTTGATATTTTGAAAGATGTGGCTGCTTGTTGATATGCTTGAGTATTGAAATCTTCATGTCAAAACTAGACTATTGCTTTGAACCATATAAAAGTCCAAATGTCCATGCTACAAAAGAAAAAATATATGTGATGAACATGTTAGGCAGCATTCCACATCAAAAATTCTGTTTTTATCATTTACCTACTCGAGGACGAGCAGGAATTAAGTTTGGGAATGCTAATACGTCTCCAACGTATCTATAATTTTTATTGTTCCATGCTATTGTATTATCATTCTTGGATGTTTTACAATCATTATAGCAACTTTATATCATTTTTTGGGACTAACCTATTGACATAGTGCCCAGTACCAGTTGCTGTTTTTTGCTTGTTTTTTGCATCGCAAAAAATCAATACCAAACAGAGTCCAAATGCAGCGAAACTTTTTGGAGAATTTTTTTGGACCAAAAGGCCACCAATGGGCCAAAGAAGTACCAGAGGGGAGGCCCGAGGTGGGCACAACCCACTAGGGCACGCCAGGAGGCCCGGGCGCACCCTGGGGTTCTCTCCCCCTCAGTGGCCTCCCGCATTGCCTCTTCGCCCTTTAAATACCCAAATATTCCAGAAACCCTAGGGGAGTCGACGAAACATAATTCCAGTTGCCGCAAGTTCCAAAACCACGAGGTCCAATCTAAACACCATCACGGAGGGGTTCATCATCCTCATTGGTGCCTCTCCGATGATGTGTGAGTAGTTCACCATAGACCTACGGGTCCGTAGGCAGTAGCTAGATGGCTTCCTCTCTCTCTTCTGATTCTTAATACAATGGTCTCTTAGAGATCTACTTGATGTAACTCTTTGTGCGGTGTGTTTGTTGGGATCCGATGAACTTTGAGTTTATGATCAGATCTATAACCATGAATATTATTTGAGTCCTCTTTTGATCTCTTATATGCACGATTATTTATAGCCTCGTATTTCTTCTTCGAATCTTTGGTTTAGTTAGGCCGACTAGATCAATTTTTTTCCATGCGAAGAGGTGCTTTGTGATGGGTTCGATCGTGCGGTGTTCTTTCCCAGTAACAGAAGGGGCAGCAAGACACGCATGCATCGTTGCTATTAAAGATAACAAGATGGGGGCTATTCCTATGTGAATAGGTCTCGTCTACATCATGTCATCTTTCTTATTGCATTATTCCATTTCTCCATGAACTTAATACACTAGATGCATGCTGGATAGCGGTCGATGTGTGGAGTAATAGTAGTATATGCAGGCAGGAGTCGGTCTACTTGTAAGTGCATCTAGTGCCACCCCTAGTTGGTTTTGGAGTATTGACGACAAACCTAGTTGAGGGACTAATGTGTTTGTGAGAATTGCAGGATAACACAGGTAGAAGTCCCTCATTGATTCGGTTTTCCTACCAGAGATGACCCCTAAAAATGTAAGAAGGCATTGAAGACAAAGTTGGTATGTGAAGACATTCACATTGAAGACTATGACAAGAGAAGACATCGCATGAAGACTATGGAGCGCGAAGACTTAGTTCTTTCGTCGTTCTTTTTCTTCTTTGTTGAGTCATAGGAACCACTGTACTGTTAAGTGGGGTCTAAGAGAACCAGTCGGAATGACTGAAGTGATGCTTAACCAAAATCCTATGTCTTCGAGTGAAGACTATGAGAGCAAATCTTGTCCAGAGTTGGATAAGTGAGCTTTTCTTGTAGCCCAAGTAAAGTTGCCGTGTGTGTTTGAAATCTGACCGTTGGAACACGTGTCAGTTCCTTAGTGACCCAGGGTCATTTTGGACAAATCAGGTTGGGTTGCCTAGTAGCTATAAATAGCCCACCCCCTACAACCATAAACGGTTGGCTGCTTAGAGTTAGAGTATGGCTTTTGTCGTTTGAGAGCAACCGACCTCGAAGCCTTTGAGAGAGAATTCCTTGCGAGGATAAAGCCCTAAACTCCCAGAGCCAAAGAGTGTTAGGCATCACTTAAGTCTTCCTGTCTGTGTGATCTGAAGACTTATTACACTTGAGGACTGTGAATCCTCCAGCCGGTTAGGCGTCGCATTCTGAGCATCCAAGAGTCATTGTGGATCGCCGGTGAACGAAGTCTGTGAAGGTTTGGAAGTCTACCTTGAAGACTTACCAGAGTGATTGGGCGAGGACTGGGTGTCCTTAGCTCAAGGGGAATAAGGTGAAGACGAGGTCTTCTGAGTTGAATCTTAGCCTCCCTAACCAGACGTACAGTTGTCACAGCAACTGGAACTGGTCCAACAAATCATTGTCTTCAACGAGTCACTGGTTTCAACCTTCCCTTCCCTTTGCTTACTGTTGGTTCTTGTGAAGTCATTGTATGATTGCATTATCTTTTGTCTTCACTGAGTGACTACTTGTTCTGATTGGCTTCACAATATCTTCCTACCTGATCTTTACTGCCTAGCTGCTATTAGTCATTATGCTTTCACTTCATTGAATACTTGACTATGGTTTTCCTAGTGTGGTCTACCTTCCGTTGTATGGTAATAGGTTTATTTCTATCGTTTGTCTTCAAAACTTCCATGTTTTGAAGACTTTCATAAAAATCTCCTATTCACCCCCCCTCTAGTCGATCACTAGCACTTTCAATTGGTATCAGAGCAAGGTACTCCCTTGTTCTGTGTGATTCGGTTTAACCACCTGGAGTTTTAGCTATGTCGACTGCAGGGATAATTAAGGTCTCCGCTGCTTGCCCCGTCTTCGATGGAACTGAATATCCCTACTGGAAGAATAATATGCGCATGCATCTTGAAGCCATTGATGTCGACCTATGGTATGTCATCAAGAATGACGTTCCCAAGGCTGGTGAAGGTGTCACCACTGCTGATGTCAAGAAGTTCGTTCAACTGGACTCCACTGCCAAGAACATCATCTGTGGTCATCTGACCAAAGGACAGTATGGCCGCGTGAGTGCCCTGGAAACATCTAATCTAGTTTGGGACTGGCTCTCCAAGGTCAATGAAGGCGTCTCAACCCAGAGAGATCAGAGAATCAGTGTCCTTCGCAACCTCTTCAACCGCTTCAAGAGAAATGACAATGAGAACGTCCAGCTCACGTTTGATCGACTCACTGACATCACAAATGAGCTTCAAGCTCTCGGAGCCACTGAGATCACCAAGCATGAAGTCGTCAAGACACTCCTGAGATCACTTGACAGCTCGTTTGACACCCTAGCCCTGATGATTCAAGAACGTCCTGATTTCAAGACACTCGATCCGTCTGACATACTTGAGAGGCTCAACACACATGAGTTTCAGCTTTCTGAGAAAAGAGACATCTACTGTCCCAACTATGGGCAAACTCGTGCCTTGAAGGCAAAATTTGTCTCCTCATCTTAAGAAGAATCTGACAGCAGTTCGGATGATCCTGAAGACATTGGAAAGGAGCTTGCTATGCTTGTGAAGAAGTTCCAAAAATTCACCAAGAAGAAAGGCTTCAGAAAGTCTTCACGCTCAAGCTCAAGGAATGATGAAGCTTCTGCTCATGACTACAAGAAGAGAACATGCCACAAGTGCAAGAAACCTGGCCACTACATCTCTGAGTGTCCGCAGTGGGACAATGAGAACAAGAAGAAGAAGAAGAGCAAGGAATATGACTCTGACGACAAGAAGAAGAAGAAGAAATACTCAAAGTCTTCTTCCAAGTCTTCCTCAAAGTCTTCATCACACAAGAAGAGCTCATCTGGCAAGGCACGTGCGTTTGTTGGCAAGGAAATGGATTCAGAGGAGGAGTCCGCTTCCGAGGAGGCGGAGGTGGAGTCTGAGGAGGAGTCTGATTCTGGCGTTGCAAGTCTGGCTATAGCATATGTTGCCAAGTCCATCTTCAACACTAAAGACAATGACTTCATCACCGACTCCGATGCAAATGACAAGGACTACTCCGCTCCTACCTACTGCTTCATGGAACGCGGTGCCAAGGTAAACACATGCACTACTCACTATCAAACATCTAGTGAAGATGATTCTGATTGTGGTTCAAAACCCAGCTACAAAACACTTGCTAAAATTGCAACTGAACAACAGAAAGCTATGGAACATATTCAAAAACTGTTAGACAAAAGCGATGATCTGTTAGACGCTGAAATGACTCGATCTCAGTCCTTAATTGAAGACATAAAAAATCTTCACGTTAAGTATGAGGAACTTGAAAGTCGTCATGAAACGCTCTCAACAACTCATGAAAAGCTTTCCTATGATTATCTTCAAAGGAAGCAAGATCTTGATAAATTGAGAGCGGCTCATGAAGATCTTCAAAAGGAAAATGAGTCACTTCGCACCGAACAGACCAGTTCCGCTCAGGAAGGATTTGAACCACCATGTCTTAAATGCATCGAGCGTGACAACGCTACTTCTATTGTTGAGTGTTCTACTGCTGCTACTGTTGCAATATCTTCAACTGTTGATGTGGTAACTAACCCCTCTGCAGAGGATACCACTGCTATTGCTGATGAGAATGCTAGGTTGAAGACATTGCTTGAAATAGGGATGTACAAAAGTCTCAAAGGGCATCAGACACTATGTGATGTCCTCAAAAGGCAGATCCTGAACCGAAACCCTAGGAAAGAGGGTGTTGGGTTCAAAAGGAAAATGAATGCTGATGGATCTTACTGGAAACCTGAGCAGTACCCCAAAACCACATGGGTTGCTGCAAAGGAACCTTCAGCGGATCCATCCACTCTATCTGGCTTCACTTGTGCTAATCCCATTGTTATTGATGAATCCTTTGATGCAAACTATAAACTGTTTAAGAATCAAAATGGTGAAGTGTTTGCCATGTATATTGGTACTAACTGCAGGAATGGACCGCCTCTGAAGAAGGTCTGGGTGCCGAAAAGGGGTTTGGAGAATCTTCCTGTGAATGTCATCATGACACCACAAGTGAAGAAGACAAACCACATACCACAGGCTTCATACGGTCCAAAGGCTTCATACAGACAGAGGACTCACCTGAGTCGCACTAACGCAAATGTTTTGCAGGGAAACCGTACTCAGGTCTGTGAATATGAGCGCATTTCATCAAACCGCCATGTTCATAAGACCAAGAACTATTCTACTTATTCTTATGAGTACTATTGTCCACCTGCAAGACTTTTTGCTAGGGCTCCAAAGCCAAAGTTCTCAGATGCTGCACTTAGACTCATTGTTTCGAAGCCACCCTTGAAGATGTGGGTGGCTAAGAAAGCTTAACTCTCTTTTGCAGGGAAAGGTCTCCAGCCGAAAACCAAAATCGTCAGACGCTATTGCTGGGGACCTTAAACATCTTGTTGGGTGCAAGATCAAATGCCCAAATGGTCTTATTATGTACTTTGTTCCTGAATCGCTTGCTACTCGCCCTATCAGTCCAAATCTCGATCTAAGCTTTCATAATCCACTGGTTCGTCAATTGTTTTTGCTTCACAATTCTCTTCGTGAAGCCTATCCCCCTAACTGCACTGTAGGGTACGACACCAGCTGCTTCAGAATGGATTATTGATAGTGGGTGTACCAATCACATGACTGGCAAGCGAAGCCTTCTTATGGACTCAACACTACGTCCATCTGACAAAAGTCACATCACATTTGTTGACACTGGTAAAAGCAAGGTATTGGGTCTAGGTAGAGTTGCAATCTCAAAGGATCAACACATGGATAAAGTCATACTTGTTGAATCCCTTGGTTTCAACTTAATGTCTATTTCAATGCTTTGTGATTTAAACATGATTGTGATGTTTGGAAAATATCGTTGCCTTGTACTAATGGAATCTGACAAGTCTCTAGTGTTTGAAGGGTATCGGAAAGATGATTTGTACATGGTAGATTTCTCAGCAGGACCACAACTTGCCATATGTCTTCCAGCAAAAGCTTCTGAATGTTGGCTCTGGCATCGGAGGCTAGGGCATGTTGGCATGAGGAACCTCCACACCCTTGCAAGGAAGAAGCATGTCATAGGCATTGAGGGTGTCTGTCGGATTTCGGGTTCCGGCAGACCCTTGAGGTTCGAACAGTGGGGTGCGCGTGGAGATTTCGCCTTCTACCTACCTGCACACCTCCGCCTCGCTAAGATCTAAGCAATGGAAAGAGCAACACGAATGACATAGGGTTTATACTGGTTCGGGCCACCGTTGTGGTGTAATACCCTACTCCAGTGTGTGGTGTGGTGGATTGCCTCTTCGGCTGGCGATGATGAACAATACAAGGAAGAACAGCCTCGCGAGGGTCTGCTCTTGGCTGGGGCGATGAACTGTTGGGAGGAGTTCAGTCACCCTTCTCTCTCTCTCTCTTCTCTTTTTCTCGTCCTTCGTTCCCCGTCCCCCTTGTTCTATGGGTGGTTGGTCCTATTTATAGAGGCCCTGGTCCTCTTCCCAAATATCGAGCGGGAAGGGAGCCAACAATGGCTGGCTAATTTGAAGGGGGACAACTAGTACTAGCTATCCTGACAAAAGTAGTCTTCGCCTGCACAAAGCTCTGGTGGTGACGCCGTCTTGGGCTCCACAATGACCTCCATCTTGCAGTCCTCCTGGTCTTGGTCTTGTTGCACCGAAATGGCAACCTTTGCCCGATGCCTCGGTACTCCGCGGCTGCGCTTGCTCCCTTTGCACCAAAGAGGGAAGGAGGACGCTGCACGGGTTGGCACCCACCTGGCGCCCTTGGTCGTCATGGCTTGCGTCACGGGCACCTCATGAGGTACCCCGCCTTGATTTCTCCGCCTCCTCGCGAGCCAGCCAGATGAGGCCGTGCTTGAGGAAGCTCCGCATCGTCCGCCCCGCGAGGCTTGGCCCCTCGTGAGGGTCTTGGGTCTGTGTTGGTGAAGATGGGTCATGCTGGGCCCCCCTTTGAGCCACGCCGCAGTCCGCAGGCAGGCAAGTCTGGGGACCCCCGTTCCCAGAACGCCGACAGTAGCCCCCGGGCCCAAGGCGCGCCCGGACTTGGCCGTGCAGGGAGGCGGAAGGGCAAGAGCGAAGCGCCGCGGGCCCTAACAGCCTGCGGCCTTGGGCGCCGCGTGGCGGTTGATTGGACGTGGGCGCCTTAGCAACCGTGCGAGTTGGTAAAGGAGCGGCATCTGCCTAGGCTTTGCTTTTTTGCTTTCTTTGGTTGCTGCTCAGATCCCCTTTCTTGCGCCTCTCCTTCCTCCAAAGTTTCCAGATCTACTCCGACTGCGTGACCCAGGAAGCCATGGCGCCTCGTCAGCCCCCGGCCGCAGCTTGGTACTCGTCTGCCCTGGACTCGCCGAACGTGTTGGAGGCGAGCCTTGCCCGGTTGCGCCGGATGGCGGCGGCGCGGGGCATCGACGGGGCGAAGGTGTTCAAGGCCGGCTCCGCCACGCCTGAGAGTCAAGTGAGCACCTTCTATCCGTTCTTCGTAAGTGCCATTGTTGCTGGCCTGGTGCCTCCCTTCTCCGAGTTCTTCTTCTCTGTCCTCCGCCATTACAAGCTACAGGCTCTGCATCTCCACCCCAACTCCGTCCTTCTCCTCGCAATCTTCGCCTATTACTGCGAGGCTCACGTAGGGGTGCAGCTGGCCTTGCTGCGCCACTACTTCTACCTCCGGACCTCTCGCGGTCCTGCTTCCGCGTGCGCGAGCTTCATCGCGTACGGCGGCGCCATTGCCATCTCGAACCCTGGGAAAAGGATTGAGGGCTTCAAGAGCAAGTGGGTCTTGGCGGATGCTGGGCGCATTCACCCTCGGCTGACCTTGCCCACGGAGCAGCCCACGAGCTCCAGCGATTGGGGTCGAGCGGAGCTCGCGGACCCCCGCGTGAAGCTGGTGTTGGAGAAGATGGATGCGGATCTGAGGCCGGCCAACATGGCGGCGGCGAAGCTGACCGGCGCGTCGCTGCTGAGGGAATTCCTGGAGCACCGGCTGGCTCCGCTTCAGCGGTACTCACCCCCGATGTGGAGGCCCCATTCGAGCCCCGCGGCCTTGGCCGACGGAGATCTGGCTGCGGTCCTCCAATCTCTGGTCGGGGGTGATGTGGCAAGGTTGGAGGGTGCTCCTACGCCCTTGTTCCTCCGCGATGACTGGGAGCAGGTAGTGGAGTCCATGCCGTCTTCAACGGGGATGGGCTCGTGCCCATGGAAACTCCTGAGGAACCGGTGGACATGCCCTCCAATGACTCCAGCAAAGAGGAGGAAGGGGGGGAGCGGGAAAGAGGGCCCGACTCCAAGGCGACTGACGGAGAGTTGAGGGCTCCCCTCCCTCGGTGCAGGTCCCGCGTTCTCCGCCTCTCTCCGAGCGATGACGACGAGGATGACGATGAGCAGGACGACGGGAGCTTGCCCCCGATCCCGAAGAGGGACAGGACCGGGCTGATCTCCCGCGGGTCTGCCCCGGCCCCGAGGCGGACCGCACCTTCAGCTTCCAAGCTTCCCGAGGTTGACCCTTCCAGCCGACTTTCAGGCTTCAAATTTGGCCGGAGGCCGCTCGAGCTCACTGGCGACGACCCGTAAGAGTTTGATTCTTGTCTTTATTTCTTATTCTGCTTCTGAGGCTTGACGTCCGCATCTCTTGGACAGGCTGGCGCCCGCAGCAAAGAAGTCGAAGGGGGCTCCTGAGGTTCCATCCATGGCAGTGCCTCTGCTCGCGAAGGAGGGTGACCGCGACGCACAGGCTTCCCCTGCCCGGTCGTCCTCGCGAGGCCTGGCTGAGCCGGCTGGGGCGAGCTCGGCCCCCACGGCCCAAGTGACTCCCGAGGTGTCCTTGCCTGCCACCACCACTACAGCCGTTGGGGCGCAGCAGACTCTGCCTCAGGATGCTGTGGCCGTGCGGCCGCCTTCTCCTCCTACTCCACCGGCTGCTGTCTCTCTGACTCCTTCCGCTATTCTGGATCGTGCTATCGCTGAGCTGGACCGACTGCAGCAGGATCTTCTTGGCGCCGACCCTCGCTTGGTGGCAGGGCGCTTGGAGCTGGCTTCCGGATGGGTTCGCTCCGACGCTTCGATTCGGGCGGTGCTGGTTCAGGCCTCGACGGCTTGCGATGAGGAGAAGCAGGCCATCCTTGAGGCGAAGGATGCTCGTGATGCAGCCCTGGGGGAGGTGGTCGACGTCCGTGGTCGCTGCAAGGCGCTGGAGGACGAGCTGCAGGGCCTGCGGGACCAGCTCGCGAAAGAGGTCCGCCTTCGCCAAGAGCAGGAAGAAGGTGTGAAAGCTCATGAGGCGGCCGTCAAGGAGAGGGAGGTCAAGCTCAAGAAGCGCCGCGACTGCCTAGGCGCGCTGGAGCAGGAGTTGGGGGCGAGGAAGGCCGAGCTGGACGACATGGCCCTGGTTCTTGCCGAGGACCGCGTGGCCTTCACGGAGATGGAGGCGAAGGCTCGCTCCTCGCTGAGGACGCTTTACGACAGCGGCCTGGAGAGCCTGCTGGTTGGCGCCGAGGACGGCCCCGCCAAGCTGCTTCCCTTCCTGGTTCGCGCTCTTGAAGATGTCGCCCTTGGCCTTGGCCCCAAGGCGGAGGCCGAGGCGCGTGTCTTGTCTTCTGCAGCACTGACGCGGGTGCTCACCCACATCTACCTTCGCGATCCCGACGTCAACCTCGACGGCCTGCTGGAGCCAGTAAGCGGCGAGCGTGCCACTGCCGCTGCCGAGGCCGTGAAGGTTCGCGCGGAGGCTCTGCTAGGGAAGTTCCGGGCCTTCAGCACCAAGCCGAAGCAAGGCGCTGCCGACCCCGCTGCTCCATAGGCACACCCACTCCGTGATGCTCCACCGCCGACAAGTGACTCCGTTGTGGCTCATGTCCTGCCTTTAATTCCTGCACATGTATCATGCCTCGGGGAGGCGTTTAAACTTCCATTTGGCATTGAGATAATAGTGTGGACTATAATATTTGCTTTTGAATTCCTTGAAATTTGCACTTTTCCTTCCTACTTGCTTATGTTCTACGCCGGCAGAGCCCGGCCCCGCGCATACCTCACCCAGCATTAGTCCCGACCGGAAACCAGGACGGGGCCAAGGAGTGAGGGGCTACGTGACAAGTTAGGCTCCTGAGTCGCGATGCTTAGGAGCCCCCTTGGTGCACGAACAACAAGTAGGGAGGTGTGATGTGGGTGGATCTACCGTTCTACGTCTGCAGAGCCCGACCGCACGCATACCTCACCCAGCGTTAGCCTTTCGGAACTAAGGAGTGAGGGGCTACGTGACCAGTTAGGCTCCCGAGTCGCGATGCTCAGGAGTCCCCCTTGACGCTCAAACGGCCATCGTACCTTGGCTCCACTTGGGGAGAGACGTGCGACGAACCAGGCTCGGGGGGGCTGGCTGGGCGGCGTGCCTCTGGGCGTGACCCAGGCGCAGCCCCCGTGCCCAGCCCCCTCGCGCGGCACTCCCGAGGGGAGGCGTTATGATGAGGCTAGACACTGAGCTTTGGGCTCCCTGAGGTTGATGCGGCTCGGGGGCCACCCTCAGTTGTTTATCACCAGCGTGGAGCATAGTGCTTCCGTATGTGTACGGGCATAGCCGCTCCTCGGCAGTGTCGTCAGCCAGCACGGAGCATGGTGCTTCCACTGGTACGTGGGAGGGGGCTCCCCTCCGGGAGGAGCCCCCGGGGCGTGTACAGCCCCGCCCTGACACGTGGCTGGCACGGTAGGGCCTGGCGAGGTGTATCTGGGCACCCGTGGGCCAGCGCGGGACTCACGGGGCCCTACCTCTAGGCGGGTTGCGCCTGGCACTGGGCCATATCTTGTGATGTGTCCCTACAAATTTGGTTAGATGCCGGCACTCTACGTCCTCGGGTCCCGGCCCTCGAGCTGGTCTCAGCCGTCGCTGGTATGCCAGGTCGCGATGCCGTGGACAAGGCCAGAGGGTGAGGGCTGGAGAGCCAGTAAGAGCCCTGAGTCGCGATGCTCAGGTACCCCCCCCCCTTTAACGTGCAAGCGGTCAGCATGAAGAAGAAGAGGTGCCGTGGGTCGGCATCAAATAATCAAGCATGGTGGGTATGACGCATAACCGGAAATAACTGCAAATGAGATACACGCCGCTGGGTCTGGCCCAAGCGACTTGGGGATCGTACTGCCCGAGGGGCGCCCCCAACAAGGTAAGCTAACAGCATGAAATAAAAGGGATACATGCCGTAGGGACGGACCCAGGCGGCCTGGGAATAATGCAGCCCTGGGGGCGCTCCCAGCTGGAAGTAAAACTTGAAAGATGTCACCTGATGACGTTGAGGATGAAGGGGTGTTGGTGTAGCAGACTCGGTGGGCTGCGGAAGCCGATCCTCACGAGCCCCCAGGCCCAGGGGCCTCAGGAGGCTCCGGGGGCGCTGGTGGCTCCCTGCGGGGCATCTCCATCTCCGCCAGGGCTGCGGAACGCCTGGCCTCTTGTGCCTCCATGATGCCCCTCATGAGGCGCTGATGCGTGACAGCCGCGTTCGGCAAGCCGTAAGGCATGCGAACGCAGCTGTGGGGTGGACCTCCGTAGCGCCCCACTCGTGAGGGCCAGAGGCGCTCCAGAGAGGCGACTCGGTTGAGCCCTGGTATGTTGATGCAGACGCGCAGCGCACCATCCTCGCCTGGATGGGGGGCCACTGCTGGTAGACGGCGGCCGCCTTTCATGACCCTTGACTCCTGTAGCTCCTGAATGGCCTTGCTGACGAACTCCTGAGGGTCTGGCTCTCCTTGCCTTACTCCTTCTTGAGGGAAACATGCTTCGAAGCACGCCTCCATGTGGTGCCCAAGCGCCTCCCTCGTGACCCTAGCCAGGTTGGTGGGCCTCCCGAGGAGAGCCCCCGAGCCCTGCCTGAGGAGGGCGCCGGGCACGCTTTCCTATGCAACGGAAGGAGGTTCCCCCTGGGCAGGCATGGGCCAGAAGGGGCCTGCCTCCTAAGGGGCCGGGCCGGACAATGTCTTCTTCTTCTTGGGGGCGGTCCTCGTTTCTCCTTGGCTGCGGCGGCAGCGGAGGGAGGCCTGCGTTGCCATGCAGGCGATCCTCGCGAGGCTGATCCCTCCAGTCTCCCTCGCGAGGCGGGTCTTGCCAGCGATCCTCGCGAGGTTGATCGCGCCACCCTTGGCGCGGGCCATGGTCTTCCCAGTGTCCTGCGTTCCTTCCTCCTCCTCGACCGTAGCCCCGGTCACCGCGGTCGGGGCAACGGCCGATCCTTCCTTCTCGCACGGCTCGGAGCTCTTGACATTCGTTGGTGGTGTGGGTGTGGAGGTCGTGGTACACACAGTACCGGCTGCCCTTGGAAGGTTCGGGCTGATCTCTTCCCCTCTTAGTGTCCGGTTCTGCCACGAGCATGGCAGCCCCCTTGTGCTTCACGTCCTTGGCCTTGGGCTTCTTCTCTTCTAGGTCTGCGGCAGGCAGCACGAGGAGGGAGAGACGCCCTTCCTCAGCCCTGGCGCACTTGGTCGCCAAGTTGAACAGCTCCAAGGAAGTGCACAGGTCTTCATGCATCGCCAGCTCCTCCCTCATCTTGACGTCGCGCACGCCGTCGGAGAAGGCTAAGATGATGGCGTCCTCAGTCACCTTGGGAATCTTGAGATGTGCGTTGTTGAAGCGCTGGATGTACTTCTGCAGGGTCTCCCCGAGTTGTTGCTTGATGCGGTGCATGTCGCTCACGGCGGGTGGCCGGTCGCGAGTACCTTGGAAGTTGGCGATGAAGCGGGTTCGCATCTCGTCCCAGGAGGAGATCGTGCCTGGAGCCAGGTTCAGCAGCCAGGTGTGGGCCCCGTCCTTGAGCGCCATGGGAAACCAGTTCGCCATGACCTTCTCGTCTCTGTTGGCAGCTTCGATGCCCAGCTCGTAGAGCTGGAGGAACTCCGCAGGGTCAGCCGTGCCGTCGTAACAAGGAGGCAGGTCCGGCTTGAACTTGCCGGGCCACGCGACGCTGCGTAGCTCGGCAGTGAAGGCACGGCACCCTGCTGTGGCCACGGGAGGCCTTGGGTGATGGAGAGCTTGGTCTTGCATGTCCCCACGCGCTGCAGTTGGATCTTGACGTGCGGGAGCAGGAGCATGGTCGCGACGTGCTAGAGCAGGGAGCGCCCGGGCAGCTTCTTGCGGGTGAGGGACTTCTTGGCAGCTCTGCTCTTGCCGCGCTGGCACCTGACGGAGCGGGTTCCGCCCAGGGGCCAAGCGCCTTGGATCCATGCCGCCTTCTTGTGGAGGAGGCGGCCGGGGCACCGCCGGAGCTTCGTCGCCCGCGCGGGGCGGGGTGCGGTGCAGTGGAGCGGAAGTCGCAGCAGAGCCCCCTGCGGCGCGGACGAGCTCGGCGACGCGGTCGAGCCATTCTTCATAGATGTCGTCGACGGGACGGTAGCGCAGGAGCTTGTTTGCCGCGATGAGCGCAGTTCGAGCCTCCATGGGTGCGCGGAGCGCGCGGGACGAAGAACCAGCTGGGGTGAGCAAGGGAGTAGTGGTGTGGCCGTCTTGCCGCACGGACGGATGTTGAGACGATGCTTGCTGCTCGTCCCCCGCCGGGCCGGTGGCGGCGTTGATAGCAGGTGACGGGGAACGGCGAGTACGCCCGCCGACAGGAGCCGTCTGGGTGACGCGGGAAGCGAGAGCAGCCCGGCGCTCGGCACGGGCCCGACGAGCGTCAGACATGGGCGCGATGGTC
This sequence comes from Triticum aestivum, assembly GCF_018294505.1. Classification (NCBI taxonomy): domain Eukaryota; kingdom Viridiplantae; phylum Streptophyta; class Magnoliopsida; order Poales; family Poaceae; genus Triticum; species Triticum aestivum. Next base: position 233,374,293 of record NC_057797.1, on the reverse strand, counting down.
GGAGGAGAACGGGGCGGTGGAAGACGAATTCCGGCGCACCCCTACCTGGCGCGCCAAATGTCGGATTTCGGGTTCCGGCAGACCCTTGAGGTTCGAACACTGGGGTGCGCGCGGAGATTTCGCCTTCTACCTACCTGCACCCCTCCGCCTCGCTAAGATCTAAGCAATGGAAAGAGCAACACGAATGACACGAGGTTTATACTAGTTCGGGCCACCGTTGTGGTGTAATACCCTACTCCAGTGTGTGGTGTGGTGGATTGCCTCTTGGGCTGGCGGTGATGAACAATACAAGGAAGAACAGCCTCGCGAGGGTCTGCTCTTGGCTGGGGCGATGAACTGCTGGGAGGAGTTCAGTCACCCTTCTCTCTCTCTCTCTCTCTCTCTCTCTCTCTCTCTCTCTCTCTCTCTCTCTCTCTTCTCTTTTTCTCGTCCTTCGTCCCCTGTCCCCCTTGTTCTGTGGGTGGTTGGTCCTATTTATAGAGACCCTGGTCCTCTTCCCAAATATCGAGCGGGAAGGGAGCCAACAATGGCGGGCTAATTTGAAGGGGGACAACTAGTACTAGCTATCCTGACAAAAGTAGTTTTCGCCTGCACAAAGCTCTGGTGGTGACGCCATCTTGGGATCCACAATGACCTCCGTCTTGCAGTCCTCCTGGTCTTGGTCTTGTTGCACCGAAATGGCAACATTTGCCTGATGCCTCGGTACTCCATGGCTGCACTTGCTCCCTTTGCACCAAAGAGGGAAGGAGGACGCTGCGCGGGCTGACACCCGCCTGGCGCCCTTGGTCGTCATGGCTTGCGTCACGGGCACCTCGTGAGGTACCCTGCCTTAATTTCTCCGCCTCCTCGCGAGCCAGCATGATGAGGCCGTGCCTGAGGAAGCTCCACGTCGTCCGCCCCGCGACGCTTGGCCCCTCGCGAAGGTCTTGGGTCTGTGTTGGTGAAGATGGGTCATGCTGGGCCCCCCTTTGAGCCACGCTGCAAGCCGCAGGCAGGCAAGTCTGGGGACCCCCGTTCCCAGAACGCCGACAGTGTCAAGTTCAAGAAGGATCACTTATGCGGTGCCTGTGAAGCAGGAAAGATGACGAGGGCCAAGCATCCCTCGAAGACAATCATGACAACAACTCAACCCTTCGAATAGCTCCACATGGATCTTTTCGGTCCCACTCATTACTCAACTCTTACTACTACTGCTTGTCTCTATGGCTTTGTCATTGTTGATGATTATTCAAGATATACTTGGGTGCATATAATCCTCTACAAGACTGAAGTACACGATGTATTCAGACGCTTCGCCAATCGAGCCATGAACAACTATGGCATTAAGATCAAGCACATCAGAAGTGATAACGGCACTGAATTCAAGAACACTGGTCTAGACACTTATCTTGATACTTTGGGCATTACACATGAATTCTCAGCTCCGTACACACCACAGCAGAATGGCATCGTGGAACGCAAGAACAGAACACTTATTGAGATGGCCCGGACGATGCTTGATGAATACAAGACTCCAAGAAAGTTCTAGCCTGAAGCCATTGATACTGCATGCCATATCATCAACCATGTTTATCTTCACAAGCTTCTCAACAAGACATCCTATGAGCTCCTTATTGGCAAGAAGCCAAATGTCAGTTACTTCAGAGTATTTGGTGCCAGGTGCTGGATCAAGGATCCACATCACACTTCAAAATTTGCACCAAAAGCACATGAAGGTTTTATGCTTGGATATGGAAAGGATTCGCACTCCTACAGAGTCTTCAACCTCTTCCATTATAAAGTGGTTGAAACAATGGATGTGCGGTTCGATGAGACTAACGGCTCACAAAGAGAGCACCTGCCAAATGTGCTACATGAAGTGCCATCCAGTGAATCAATCAAACTTATGGGAACTGGAGAAATCATACCTTCTGAAGCTCATCCTGAAGAGGAACTTATCATCTCCGTACCTGATTAACCTGAAGACAATGATCAAACTGAAGACAATGCTCAGCCTGAAGACAATCCTTCTAACGATGACAATGATCAGCAAGAGCAAAATCTTCGTCCTGTACATCCTCGTGTCGCAAATGAAGTACAGATTGAGAGAATAATTGATAGCATCAATGCACCAGGTCCACTCACTCGTTCAAGGGCAACAAAGCTAGCAAATTTCTGTGGGCACTTCGCATTTGTCTCAATATCTGAACCCAAGAAAGTTGAAGAAGCCTTCATGGAACCTGAATGGATTGAAGCTATGCAAGAAGAGCTTCAACAGCTTGAGCTGAATAATGTATGGGAACTGGTTAAGCGTCCTGATCCTCGCAAGCACAATATAATAGGCACCAAATGGATATATCTCAACAAGCAAGATGAGCATGGTCAAGTTGTCAGAAACAAAGCTCGTCTCGTTGCTCAAGGGTACACTCAAGTTGAAGGGATTGACTTCGATGAAACATTTGCTCCTGTGGCTAGACTTGAAGCCATACGCATACTGCTGGCCTGTGCAAATCATCATAACATTCTTCTGCATCAAATGGATGTGAAGAGCGCTTTTCTCAATGGCAAGATTGACGAAGAAGTGTATGTTGCACAACCGCCTGGCTTTGAAGATCCAAAACATCCTGACACGGTGTACAAGCTCAACAAGGCGTTGTATGGCCTCAAACAAGCCCCTTGGGCTTGGTATGACACACTCAAATACTTCCTGAAGAGCAAAGGCTTCAAACCTGGTTCCCTCGACCCCACTCTCTTCACGAAGACATATGATGGTGAACTGTTTGTGTGCCAAATATATGTGGATGACATTATCTTCGGCTGCACCAATCAGAAATACACAGACGAGTTTGGATATATGATGCAAGAGCAATATCAGATGTCCATGATGGGTGAGCTGAAGTTCTTCCTTGGTCTTCAAATACGTCAGCAACGCAATGACATCTTCATATCTCAAGAGAAGTACCTCAAAGATTGCCTGAAGAAATTTGGGATGCAAGACTGCAAAGGCTTCACGACTCCAATGCTAGACAAACATCATCTGGGTCCCGACGACAATGGTAAAGAGTTTGATCAAAAGGTATACCGCTCCATGATTGGTTCTTTACTTTATCTATGTGCATCTAGGCCAGATATTATGCTTAGTGTTTCCATGTGTGCTCGATTCCAAGCGGCACCAAAGGAATCGCATCACTTAGCTGTGAAGCGAATTCTTTGATATTTGGCTCACACCCCAACATTAGGATTATGGTATCCAAAGGGCTCAGAGTTTGATCTGGTTGGATTCTCGGATGCTGATTATGCTTGTGACAAGGTGGATTACAAGTCTAAATCAGGCACATGTCATTTTCTGGGACGATCACTTGTATGTTGGTCTTCAAAGAAGCAGAACTATGTATCTCTCTCCACTGCTGAATCTGAATACATTGCTGCTGGATCTTGCTGCGCTCAGCTTCTATGGATGAAGCAAACACTCAAAGATTATGGCATTCATCTGAAGCAAGTGCCACTCTACTGCGACAACGAACGCGCCATCAAGATTGCCAACAACCCAGTTCAGCACTCGAAGACAAAGCACATTGAAATTCGTCATCACTTTCTCAGAGATCATGTTGTGAAGGAAGATATTGATATCATACACGTCAACACTGAAGAGCAATTGGCAGATATCTTCACCAAGCCCTTGGATGAGAAGAGGTTTTGCAAGTTACGGTGTGAGCTAAATATCTTGGAATCCTCAAATGTCCTGTGATCAGGCACACATCCTAACACTTATGCATATTGATGACTTAGATGTGCAACACACGAAGTAAAGTAAATCTTCAATCAATGAAGACTTACATTCTAAGTGTGAATACATTAATGTGGAATTTGACTTCGGAGCGCCACGATAATTGTGCACCATGTCTGAGTCTAATACTTCCTATACGGTGGGTAACGCCACCACCAAAAATTTTCTATTTGAAGTGTTTCACTCATGGCTTACGTTTGGTATGTATTCACATTTGGTTTGGCTTCAATCTCAACTTGTCTTCATGATTATGTTCACTATGTTGATTTGATTGTCTTTCTCATCTATATATATATATATATATATATATATATATATATATATATACTAGTGTTCTGTCCTCTACATCATTCACTTATAGCTATGTCTTCTTGTTGAATCTTTTGAATTAAGTGAATGTGATCGGACCCTAACCTCTCTATGCTTTCTATCTCAAACTCTATCTCTCCAAATCATACGCATTCTGTTGAAACTGTCGAATATCTTATCTGCGTCCTTGTCAGCAGAAGATACAGAGACAAACATTAAGTACGTTTTCAATGCTAATTCCTTCACCTGAAACCCGGAGAAGTGGGAACGACCACCCGACAATCCAGGCGTGTGTAGGAACGTGGAACAACCTCCGATATGTTGCATGATGGCCACGTGTCCTTCAGATGTGAATCACCAGGGGCACCTGTGTAATAACATCGTGACGTCCCTGTCTCTATAAATACATGCCTCACCATAGTCATTATCCATTCTTCCACTCTCGCACAAACCCTAGCACCACCACTCACCCTCGACGATGCCGGCGACGAAGCGCTTAGTTGCCGCGACCTCACCGACGACGTCTTCACGCCGCCCGTGGATATCGTCTTCTCCACCGTCACCGTAGGTGTCCTCCATCGCCAACTTAGGGCACGGACGATCGAACTGCTCGGCCTCCTCTCCCACTCCGTCTAGCAGTTCTTCGTGTGGTAAATAAAGCTTCCTTTTTACGGCCCCTTTGATCCTATAGATTCATCCCTTTCTACCACAAGCAGTTTCTGTTCACACTAGTTGAATCTATTTCATACTGCATCTCATAATATGCCTAGTATGTTCACTTGTGCTTCACAAAGTAGTTAGATTCCTCACTTGTACTTATTCATGGATTCATACAAATCTGGAACCAACTCTCTATCTATGAGTGAATGTCTTCGCACTATGAGGTCAATGTCTTCTAAACTGATTTATCTTCAAAATCTTCTGAGAATGCATATGACCTCTTCCCCTTCCCTCGCACCTTAATGCTGTCATAGGTACATGTCTGTGGGAGAATCCCTTGTTTCTCATAGTCTGCATTCATTTGCAGAATTCTTATAGCATCATATAAATTCTCCCGAAGCCAGTTCCTGTTTGACCAGCAAGCGGAAGCCTTTGAAATCTTTGAACGTATTGAAGCCATTCAGTTTGAAGTTCATGGCTGCAGATAAATCAGCAAGGAAGGGTGGCAGACAGCATCGAGGGGGAACATCAAAAGATCTGCCTGATGACCTCTCAGAGATGTACAAGATAGATCCAGAAGAGGATTACAATCAGCGCAAGACACGAACCCAATGGATTCGCAGATACTGGGAAGAGCAATGGTTCAAGTACAAGTTTGTGACCCAAGAGTATGCTGAGAAGAATGCCATCAAGCGACCTTGGGGAGACATCCTATACAGAAATCTTCAACCCAGGTCCAGAGATGAAGCCACTGAACAAGGCTTCTATCCCTACATGGTCCGTGGACCACAGCCCGCGGATGCAGACCCATCGTCATTGCTATGGTGTCGTGACGACAATCTGTTCAAGTGCAACTTCCAGTTTGCCAAGAATTCGGCTAAGCAAAACAAGAAGTCATTGGGACTAGACTTCAACCCTGGTCCTTCTGCTCCCCGTGCCGATGGCACCCGCGAAGCTGAACCCAATCTTGTTGGGCCCTTCTACAACCTGGATGGTCTCATCACTCATATCATGGTTCAAGGGACAACCGTGGATGAGCCTGCAGATGACGCTGAATCTTATGAAGCGCCTGCACCGCCGAAGCCAAAGAAACTGAAGAAGTCTAAAGCTTCAAAGCCTGCCTCAGCACCAAAAATCTTACGGGCGAAGCCACTGGCTACTGCACCTCCTGAAGATAGTGTGCAGTCTGAAGATTTGTCACGCATCTCCAAGCCCTCGAGAGTAAAGATGCCCTTGCAACCCACCAGCCAAGAACTGACTGATGCTGCTATTCTGCGCAATGACGCAATTGATCTGTCCAGCGATGAAGATCTTGCAGATGACGCTCTTGAGCAACTGATTAAGAGCAAGGAAGAAGCAGAAATCTTCAATGATTTGCCTCTCATTGACATGGCAATCATCCACAACTTCATTGATGAGTGGTTTGAAACCCCCAATCTCAGCTTTGAGGATCTGCAACTTCCAATTGGCCTCAGCGTCGCCTTCCATGGCGCCATTGCTTCTGAGCTATCTCTAGCTCAGCATATCATTGAACTGAAGCAAAAGATCGACTATGAGAAAGCTCAGTTCAAGAAGCACATGGCCAAGCTCAGCGTGCAAGATGTGAAAAACTTGAAGATTATGCTGCACGATCTCAAGGAAGCATTTCTCAAGAAGCGTGAAGAAGCTCAAGGTTCTCGTGAGCGCATGAAGAGCCTGGCTGACCAGTGTGTGCAAGCCTACAATGAGGCTGAGAAGCGCAAGGCTCTTGGTCGTCCTAGCATTGACCCCAGAATGGCTGCAAAGAAGAAGAAGCCCTCAACTGACCAATCTGCACCTTCAAGGCAGGAAGAACCTCGCATAGTCTTCCCAAGCAGCATGACTGGCTCGACGCCAAAGGTCAGGTCAACCGCTTCAGAACTGAAGAAGACGAGGACTGCTGAGGCTGAAGCCAGAAAGAGGAAAAATCCTGAAGCCTCTGATGTTGCTCCCTCCAAGAAGAAGCGCAAAACCAAGAAGGATCGGGCTGCTCCCACAGAGCCCTTAGTTGTTGAACCTATCTCAATGGTTTGCCCTGCATCTGAACACAAAGAGCGACAACTAATTGTTCATGAGCCTGCTTCCACAGAGGCTCATGAAGCTAAAGACATTCCAGCAGTTGATCCCACCGCTACTGAAGACATTGGTCACCATGACAATGTTGAAGATGATGTAGTTCTTCCTCAGATCGAGCACAACTTGGTATCATCGCCTATTCTCACGAACACCAAACTCATCAGCATTGGTCATCCTCTGACGCCAATTGCTCAGGATGCATCATGGGCTGATCACCCACAACAACAAGACACCCCGAGTACTCCCCAACAACAAGTCACACCACCCGTGCAAGAAGAAGAAGATGACTTTGAGGCCCAGCAAACTCCATCTCCAAAGGCGTCGCCAGCGTTACCCAGGCTTCGCAAAGGACCAAGGCCTCAAGTCCCCCTTTCGAGCGTTCCAGAAGGAGAAGTGCCCCAATCTATTGCACGTCAAGTGTTCCCAGAAGCCACTCCGACTGTGAATGTCTCCGTGTCTGAAGCCAAAGGTGCTGAAGACAATCCGGCTGCATCAGCCGATGACAAACAAGAAGAAGATCGTGTCCCCACACCCCCAATCTCTGGAGAAGCTGTTCCTGAAGTGCATGTGTCTGTGCCCGACCATCCAGCTCATCAAGTGGAGGTTGAGAATCTTGAGGCTGCCACCACCAACACAAATCAAGCCAATGACGTAGTCATGGATGAAGCAAATGTGGAGCCTGCACCTGAAATCAATGTGGCCCCTGAAGCCCATGAAGACAATGCCAATGCCCCTGTTCCCCCTCCAAGACCTCACACAATGGAGCTGGCATTTGATTGTGGTCAGCCAGTTATGGTTTGATGGCCCATTCTGACTCCTCCGCCTGCTGCTGGTCCACAATTTGAGTACCACGTCGAGCACATGCCTCAAGTCCAAAAGCCCAAGCCAAGACTTCCATGTTTCCCAGGCACTGCCACTTCACCTGGGGTCTTCAATGCGAATGGCTTCGTGGAACATAATACCTTCTTCAACAGCTCCAAGAACCCTTATACCAGACCGCGCATTTCCTCAGATCGGTTCTGGAGCTATGAGCAGCGCAGCTACTATTCCTGTGTCCTATACAATCAAGGGCGCATATTTCCACATATGCGCCTCGACTCTGAAGCTATAGCTGGTCTGCCCTGCTTCGAAGAAGCATTGGACTGTTTCAGAGATGCTGGTCTGTTGCAGTTCATCACTGACAAGGAGCACTGGAATGAAGAATTGTTGCTTCAATTCTATGCCACTCTTCATATTCGAGGCTACAACAGGGATCCGAAGACTTGGGTCCTTGAGTGGATGACAGGCAATGTCCATCATGAAGCTAAAGCTCTTGATATCATTGAGCTCACAGGCCTGCACACTCCTGGTGAATACTATGAACCAGGTTGTCAACAACATCAAAATGCCTTGGAAAGCATCTTTTAGAAGCCAGAACCCAACATGAGTCAAATGCTGAGCATGATGAAGCCTCTGCCTCACGACGCTGAATACCCATCTGAGTTTTTTGTTGAAGACCTAGAGTACCTGCCTCACACCATCTACCACATCATTAGGAAGACTCTATGGCCTGTCAAAGGACACTCATCTGCTGCGAAGCTTGAAGGAGGAATGAAGACTTTGGTTTTCTATATCTTCAATGGCATCAGCTTCAATGCTCAAGACTTTTTCATTAGGCAGTTGGCTGCATTTGGCTCCGACATCTTTGGGTTGAAATTCTATGCTCCATGGGTCATACGTCTGATCAAGCATCACTCAGCCTTCAACTATCAGCCGTCTGCGCGCAATCATCTTATATTCTTGCCCGAGGTTGATCTGTCAGTTGAAGCCATTTACCCAGAGCCTGCTAAGGATCCCATTTATCTTCACAATGCTGATCACCAAAGCTTCACCCAGCCCATTGAAGGAATTCCGGCAGTGTCGCGTGTTTATCCCCTTGCTGGAAACACATGTGCCCCTCGTGCTCAAACTGATGTCACTGGTAGCACCATTGCGCAAAGGCCTCAAAGACGATCTCGTGTCCTCAATGACCGAGAGCTTCTCGTCACGCTGCATCAGAAACAGGACAAACATCACGACTGGCTTAAGCGTCAGATGCAAAGCCTCTTGGTGGATGTCAACCGCATTCGCAATCTTGCCACCAAGAATGCATTTGTCACTCATGAAACCTGTCGGAGGTCGTGGAAGAGTTTGACCCTACTAAGTGCTGAAGCTGATCTGCCCGACGATGGCTTCACCGAATGCTTCAAGTTTGACTCAACTCCTCCCAGAAATGCTCACTTGCGTCGGACTCCCTCACTTGAAGACTCTGCATACTCGTCCTCAGCGGCAAGTGTGAATGCCTGAGTGATCGATGACGAAGACAATGCTACTTCACCGCCCCCTACTTCTGCATGCATTGACACTGCCCCGAGTTCGTCTGCACCGCCTAACAACACCAACGACCTTGCTGCTTCACCTACTCCTCATGGGAACGAGTAGATGCTCTATGTCTTCAAACCTTTTTGGTCCTTACTGACAAAAGGGGGAGAAGCATATGAGTTTGATAGTCTTCAAGCGGGTCTATATGGGCGGTTGCTTTATATTTTGCCTAGTGTTTACAACTCTCGTTTTGATACATTTGGTTCTTTGAGTTGTAACACTTAAACTCGATGGTCGTCTGCTACCTATTTGCTATTCTGTGATGCGATGATAAATTCCGCATGTGCGACGATAAATTCCGCACTTAGATCATTTTGCAGACGTCCATTTTTCATTATGCATGTCATTATCTTCACATACTTTTCATGCATGATGAATTGTCATCATAAGTTGAAGAGGATCTCCACAAGTACAACCTGCCATGTGCATTTGCATTCCAAAAGCAAATTACTTATATGCACATCTTCAGGGGGAGCCCTTGCAACTTATGAAGACAATCCCCTATCCTTTACAATTTAACATATTATATTCCTCGTTGAAAACTTCAACTAGTTTGTCATCAATCACCAAAAAGGGGGAGATTGTAAGTGCATCTAGTGCCACCCCTAGTTGGTTTTGGAGTATTGACGACAAACCTAGTTGAGGGACTAATGTGTTTGTGAGAATTGCAGGATAACACTGGTAGAAGTCCCTCATTGATTTGGTTTTCCTACCAGAGATGACCCCTAAAAATGTAAGAAGACATTGAAGACAAAGGTGGTATGTGAAGACATTCACATTGAAGACTATGACAAGAGAAAACATCGCATGAAGACTATGGAGCGCGAAGACTTAGTTCTTTCATCGTTCTTTTTCTTCTTTGTTGAGTAATAGGAACCACCGTACTGTTAAGTGGGGTCCAAGAGAACCAGTCGGAATGACTGAAGTGATGCTTAACCAAAATCCTATGTCTTCAAGTGAAGACTATGAGAGCAAATCTTGTCCAGAGTTGGATAAGTCAGCTTTGCTTGTAGCCCAAGTAAAGTTGTCGTGTGTGTTTGAAATCTGACCGTTGGAACACGTGTCAGTTCCTTAGTGACCCAGGGTCATTTCGGACAAATCAGGTCGGGTTGCCTAGTGGCTATAAATAGCCCACCCCCTACAACCATAAACGGTTGGCTGCTCAGAGTTAGAGTACGGCTTTTGTCGTTTGAGAGCAACCGACCTTGAAGCCTTTGAGAGAGAATTCCTTGCGAGGATAAAGCCCTAAACACCCAGAGCCAAAGCGTGTTAGGCATCACTTAAGTCTTCCTGTCTGTGTGATCTGAAGACTTATTACACTTGAGGACTATGAATCCTCCAGCCGGTTAGGCGTCGCGTTCTGAGCATCCAAGAGTCATTGTCGATCGCCGGTGAATGAAGTCTGTGAAGGTTTGGAAGTCTACCTTGAAGACTTACCAGAGTGATTGGGCGAGGACTGGGTGTCCTTAGCTCAAGGGGAATAAGGTGAAGACGAGGTCTTCTGAGTTGAATCTCAGCCTCCCTAACCAGACGTACAGTTGTCACAACAACTGGAACTGGTCCAACAAATCATTGTCTTCAACGAGTCACTAGTTTCATCCTTCCCTTCCCTTTGCTTACTATTGGTTCTTGTGAAGTCATTGTATGATTGCATTATCTTTTGTCTTCACTGAGTGACTACTGGTTATGATTGGCTTCACAATATCTTCCTACCTGATCTTTACTCCCTAGCTGCTATTAGTCCTTATGCTTTCACTTCATTGAATACTTGACTATGGTTTGCCTAGTGTAGTCTACCTTCCGCTGTATGGTAATAGGTTTATTTCTATCGTTTATCTTCGAAACTTCCATGTTTTGAAGACTTTCATAAAAATCGCCTATTCACCCCCCCCCCCCTCTAGTCGATCACTAGCACTTTCACTACTAATCTTGGACGCGGTGCCTATATATTGATCATTGCGTGGATATCTTCATAACTATTCAATTTTCTATCAATTGCCCAACAGTAATTTGTGTACCCACCATGTACTATTTCTTGAGAGAAGCCACTAGTGAAATATACGACCCCCGGGTCTATTCTTTATCTTATTTGCTTTCAGATCTATTATTTGCCTTTGAGATCTATTTTTATTTGCATTTATTTTCAGATCTATTATTCCAAAAACCTAAAAATACTTTGCTGCACTTTTTATCCCACCTTTTATTTCACGTTTTATCGAGATCTATTTATCCATTCTATCACAAATTTTATCCCGTCAATGCATTTGTTCTTTGTGTGCAGGTACCGTTTACATAGTGTTGCTTGGTTCTCCTACTGGATTGATACCTTGGTTTCATAACTGAGGGAAATACCTACCGTAGTTGTGCTGCATCATCCCTTCCTCTTTGGGGAAATACCGACATAGTTCAAGCGACTTTAGCTCCTCCCCTAGCAAGCTAGCCATGAGCTTCGGCTCTGCTGTCCACCATCGCCAGCGATGCACGTCGCTGTCGTGCCCCCTACCACCCTCTATTGACGTGAGCGAGCTCTAGGAGCTGCGTAGATGCCGCCTACTATCTCCGTTTGGTTGATCTGTGGCCATTTTCTCAGGCTCGCCATGTCTGAGCCGCGACCGCCGCGAGCGTTCGCCACTGCCATTGACCATCTGCATCCCCACGCCCCAGTCACCTTTGCCCAATGTGCGGCTTCGCCTGCATCCTTGGCCGCGCCCCTGCTCGTGTCGCCGAGCCCTTGCCCGTGCGTCTCGCATTCATGGCCGTGTCCGACTGTGCCCAGCCGCGCCTCCTCGTGCACCGGCCTGCGTGTGGCCTCGCCCACCTACTCCTAGTCGTGCCCCTGCGCCTTCCCATGCTCGCGCTTCTGCCCGCTGCCTGCTACCCCTACCTGCTGCTTGTTACAACTGCCGCCGTCGCTCCTCCTTACGTTGCTCTACTGCTAGCCGCTGCCACCGCATACTGCTGCTGCCGTTGCGAACTACTACTACCGCTACCTCCCGTGTCTGCCCTCAGCCGCTTGCGCCCGCACGCGCGTCCACTGCTGCTCTGCATGTACTACTGCTGCTAGTTACTGTAGTTGTAGCTAGCTTTACTACTTCTACACTGACTAACCCTCTGGACAACCCCTAAACAATGACTAAACGACTGTTAACAAGAGTAAAAAGATTATGGGAAGGTGGTACACTTGACAAGGTTCAATGTTTTTCACTGGACCAAATCCATTTGATGCATGGACTAAATCCTATGAAAATCACAAAGTGCTATGTTCTGTTAACAGAAAAAACAAAAAATAGCTTTATTGTCATAGCTACTTTAGAGCTGTTGTTGAACAAGCTATAGGGATCTGTCATGCCATCTGAGGGTATGGCAAGATAGTACTCCTGTTGTAGTACAAAACACATATAGGAAGTATCACTATTAGAACTATGGATCAATGGCTTTCATCCAGCAAACTTTGTATATTTTAACAGTTTCAAGTGGAATTTTTTTCAAATGAAGTTTTGACCAAGCAACTGAACTCTATCATGGATGTAAATGATGCTAACATGTAGACCACAGAAAAAATGCTCAAAATTGATATAAGGCACAAAATCATAGGATGTACAGAACAATAGTTGTAGCCTTTTGAAAACAGCTAAGTGATGTTTCAAGCTGAGGAATTCTCAGACTTGGCAGAATTTCATAGAATTTCATAAAATAGTTGAAACTTTGGAAATTCATATAAAATAAACTATAACTCCGATGAAAATAATTTATATATGAAAGTTTCTTAGAAAATACAATGAATCCAAATTGCTATCCATTCATCTGTCACATGCCTCTAGCATGATGAACATGGATCCTTCCCCTCTCTTTCATCGGTCCGAAAAATGCCAAACGTTAGGAAAAACAGTCCCAAATGTTTTCCCTCTTCGTCTGCAACATGTAGTACTACGTTAGAATACCCCTAGAAGTGCATATTGTCATGTCATGCATAGTGATGCACTTGCCTGCTTTGTATTTATTGTTTCTTCCCCTCTTCTCACCGGTAGATGCTGAGACTGACGATGCTGCCGAGTACGACTACGCCCTTGACGTCCAGTCACTGCAGCAGAGCTTCCAAGCAAGCAAAAACCCCTTGATCACTCCTATATCGTACATCCCATTCTCTCTCATGCTTGCATTAGATTTTGCTATTGTATTTGATTGCTCCTATTCCGATACATAACCTACTTTTGCAACATGCTTTTGTACCTTACCCGCTTATCCTATATGCTTAGTATAGGTTGGTTGGTGATCCACCAGTTGCCCCGCTTGTTTAACGATGACTCAATCAACGTGATCAACATCCAGAGCCAGACACATCACATCACACTCCCCTTAGTTGTACAACACTGCAGGGTTACTATCGAGTGCCGAGGGTGATACCTCGTATAAAACTTCTGATGAGATCTCTGTAGTGTAGTTAATCGGTCGTGGTCCACGGAGGGTGATTCGTCATTCACCACTCTCGATAACGACTCTGTCGTGCAACACATCAAGAGTGAACCCTCAAGGGTGATTCCTCCAAGTTCACCTTGACGACTACATCAAGTGGAATCCATCGAGGGTGATTCCTCATATTCCCCCTTGGTGTTTTGGACACAGGTTACTTTGACTTTACAATAGAACCATGTTGAAGTCAGGTTGGCCCTGAGGGGTACCCACGAGTTGATGTGTAGTCGGGTTGACCTGGAGGGTACTCGCAAGATTTCTACGTGGCACGGCCGGGCATTTTGGGATCTTGCCGTAAGTCCACGAGATGGGGCGACGGGGTCACATGATCGTGAGTCTCTGCTCGTCATCGCGCATTCCCAAGACACTAACAAGGCTGGGTATTTGATCTAAGTTGGACACTTTCCTATATGAACTAACCACGACGCCGGAACAGATATGGGAACTCGGCATCGTATGTATCAGCCGAAGCTCTTCGGACGTCAGCGACTACGTGGCGCGCGCTGGGTTGGACTGGTTACGCATGCGCTTGTATAAGGGGGCTAGGTCTGCTCACCGGTCGTGTTTGCAATGCGCAGTAGTGCAAAGGGCGTTAGGCCCGAGACCCCTATGCACTTAGGATGTAGACCGGCGTGATGGCCTCTCTATTGAGCCTAGGTAGGGCTACGACGTGTTGATCTTCCGAGGTTGGGCATTGACCCAGGAAAGTGTGTCCGGCCAGAGTGATCGAGTGTGTTCGGTAATGTGGTGCACCCCTGCAGGGAAGTTAATCTATTCGAATACTCATGTCCATGATAATAGGAAGACTTGGAGTTGTATCCTGATCTATACAGCTAGAACTGGACACTGGAGATGATACTTGGATATGATGGCTCCGGGATTGCTTTCTCATGGGGAGTCGAGAAAGGATCTCTGGGCGTTAATACTACAACATGTGATGTAGGGTGGAACCCTAGAGGGCCGATATTTCACGAAAGGAGCTGATCCCGCGATGAACACAAAGAACACAAGGGGAAAACACGAAGGGGAAAGAGAGGAAACACTCAAACCAACAAGATATGGTCACACATATGCTAGATCTGACTACATCTAGAGATCACACGGTCCAAATCCAACAAGGGACGATACATAGGGTAACTGGTTCTTCTCCGCGAGGAGGTCTTGGGGTCTTCCCGTTAGGGGTCTTGAATCCAAGTGGATCTTCTCCGAAGAGGTGATGGTCCCTCGCGGTGGAGTAGATCCGGATGGATGAGCGAGGCTCTATCTCACATATGATCTAGCACAACGCTACCCTAACTAGGAGGAGGACGAGGTCTATTTATGGTCTTAGTGCAAATGGGGGCAAAGTGAAGGGGTACATGGGCCTCGGGCCCAAAACTGTGCGCGGGAAGGTATCAGACGTCCGGTGGGTTACGGTCGTCCGGTGGCTTGTGGGCATCCGGATGTTCGGTAGTCACCGGACTTCCGCTTGTTTTGGCTCGGTTGAGGTGGAACCGGATTTCCGGAGATGGTCGGTCGTCTGGCAGCCGGTCGTCCGGTCGCGTAGGACATCCGCTGTTTTGGCTCGGGTGTGGTGACGCCGGTCAACCGGTCCTGGCCGGACGCCCGCTCGATGTAGCTTGCATTGGCTGGGACCTGGGCAGGCTGGGGCTTCAGGTGCCGGTTGTCCGATGGCTATAGCTAATTCAGTGGCAGCTCTTCTTCTTGTCCTTGGCACTAGGTGTCCTCGTCGTCTTGTCCGTTGGATGTAGCTGCTCCGTGGCTTTCCTCCAAATACCTGATTACACATAGTGTTTTTGCTTGAGTTAGTAGCTGTAACACCCTCGATGCGGCTATATCTCCCACGTGTCGAAGCACGACTTATAGGCATAACCGCATTGAAAGCAATGTCGCAAGTGAGGTAATCTTCGCAAACAACCCATGTAATACAATAAGGGAAAAGATACATAGTTGGCTTACAATCGCCACTTCACACAATTACATGGATAAAGCATTACATCAACCAAATATAACCAAGGTCCGACTACGGAACCAAAATAAAAGAAGAACCCCAAATGCAACAAGGTCCCCGATCGCCCCAATTGGGCACCACTACTGATCAACTAGAACGAAACAACATAAAGGACAAGATCTTCATCGAGCTCCTCTTGAGCTTGGTTGCGCCATCTGCATGGACTCATCGGCACCTGCAAGCTGGTTTTGGAAGTAATCTGTGAGCCACGGGGACTCGGCAATCTCGCACCCACGCGATCAAGACTATTTAAGCTTATGGATAAGGTAAAGGTATGAGGTGGAGCTGCAGCAAGCGACTAGCATATATGGTGGCTAACATACGCAAATGAGAGCGAGAAGAGAAGGCAAAGCACGATCGAGAAACTATGATCAAGAAGTGATCCTAGAACAACCTACGTCAAGCATAACTCCAACACCGTGTTCACTTCCCGGACTCCGCTGGAAAGAGACCATCACGGTTACACACGCGGTTGATGTATTTTAATTAAGGTCAACTTCAGGTTTTCTACAACCGGACATTAACAAATTCCCATCTGCCCATAACCGCGGGCACGGCTTTCGAAAGTTCAAATCCCTGCAGGGGTGTCCCAACTTAGCCCATGACAAGCTCTCACGGTCAACGAAGGATATACCTTCTCCCGAGACATTCCGATCAGACTCGGTATCCCGGTTCTACAAGACAACTTCGACAAGTCAAAACAAATCCAGCAACACCGCCCGAATGTGCCGACAAATCCCGATAGGAGCTGCACATATCTCGTTCTCAGGGCACACTCAGATAGGTTAAGCTACGAGTAAAACCATCCCTCGAGTTTCCCCGAGGTGGCCCCGCAGGCTGCCCGTTTCGGACCAACACTCAGAGGAGCACTGGCCCGGGGGGGTTAAAGTAAAGATGACCCTTGAGTCTGCAGAAACCAAGGGAAAGAAAAGGCTAGGTGGAGAATGGTAAAACCAATGTTGGGCATTGCTGGAAGAGTTTTATTCAAGGCGAACTGTCAAGGGGTTCCCATTATTACCCAACCGCGTAAGGAACGCAAAACTCCGGGAACATAACACCGATATGATGGAAACTAGGGCGGCAAGAGTGGAACAAAACACCAGGCATAAGGCCGAGCCTTCCACCCTTTACCAAGTATATAGATGCATTAATTAAATAAGATATATTGGGATATCCCAACAAGAATATCCATGTTCCAAACATGGAACAAGCTTCAATCTTCACCTGCAACTAACAACGCTATAAGAGGGGCTGAGCAAAGAATAACATAGCCAAACAATGGTTTGCTAGGACAAGGTGGGTTAGAGGTTTGGTTCAACAATTTAGGAGGCATGATAAGCAAGTGGTAGGTATCGCGGCATAGGCATAGCGAAAGAGCGAGCAACTAGCAAGCAAAGATAGAAGTGATTTCGAGGGTACGATCATCTTGCCTGAAATCCCGCAAGGAAGAAGAACGAGTCCATGAAGAAGACAAACGGACGTAGTCGAACGGGTCCTCACAAACGCGATGTTACCCGAACCAACCCGAAGAAGCAAACACCGGAAAGAAGCACACAACATAGTAAACAAACCACACATGAACATGGTATGATATGCGGGATGTGGTATGCGATGCATATGCATGATTTGACAAGAGATGAATGAACCTGGCCTCAACTTGGAAATCCAAGTGTGCTACTAGAAAGGTGAGGTGATTTCGGTTGAAATCGATATAAAGAACACCGGAATTGGAGACACGGTTTGGAAATAGCAAGCAATTCAAATAAGGCACCGGTCTGCGATATGCAACAAGTAGCCAACTAAATGCATCAAGATAAATATGTTACAGCACTCAAACATGGCAACAAAATACATGGCAGGGATCCATTTTCATGATGCTTAACAAAAGAGGAACACTGAGCTACGACCAATTCATCCATTAACAGGTTCAAACAAGCATGGCAAAAGTGCAATTGGTAAACAGATCTCAGACTTAGTGAAATTAACACTTGTCTGGAATTTCAGATCGGGTAGCACATTTCAGAGCATGAAAACTACATGCTACAGTGCCTGAACATGGCAAAGTAAAGCATAGAATGGAGCTACTCAAAGAGCTTAACAAAAGTCCTTAGTGACCTTGAGCCAAAAGGGATCAGAAAATACATTTGCAAGCATGTGAACATGGCAAAAACATAAACAGATCACAGACTTAGTGAAAACTGGAGCATGCAAAAACAGATATCAAGTAGGCATGTTTACGAGCTCGATGCACTCACTACAGAGCATGTCATGACAATCTAAGCATACACCCATCAAGAATACACATTATGCAAGCTAGACATGGCAAGAACAATAAAATAGCATGCACGGATCAACTACAACATCATCGGCAAAATCGCTAACAAGTAGGCAATCTGCCCAGATTCACAAAATAGCAAAAGTAGAGCTCGATTAACTCAAGCTAGGGTGCTCCATAATTGCAAACAAAGACATGGATGGATAGATCACCACAATATTAACAAATCATCCTTACTGATCATCCTCAAAAGAGGCACAGATCACTAGGAAACAACATGAACATATGCCATATTGAGATAAACAGATCAAGGACTTGGTGGAAATGCTAAGTCCCTGAAATCAGCATTAACGAATGCACCACCTAGCAGGCTTGTGCTAGTCACCACACACATCACAAAAATACATGGATGGCACCACTGGAAAGATGACAAAGCATATAACAAAACATATGTAGAGCTCCTGGGCATATCATGCACACAATAATCATGGCAAAACTAACAAATATCTAATTGGAGCAGCAGATCTGACAAATATCTCAAATAGCATTCTTCCAACAGCATTTCGGGCATCAAGATGAACTCAAATGAAAATGATGCAATGAGATGAAATGATGTGCTCTCTAAGACGAACATTTTGATATGCTATATGCCCAAAACGGAGTTACGGATGCGGAGTTATGATGCGATGAACATTGCAAAATAATTAGGGTTTGGGGACGAAAAAGTCAACCTCCTGATCCAGATCTGGATCTGAAGCGGGTACTGTAGCTGCACGGATCACGAGGTTTGCCGGAGGGGCGCCAGACTTGCTGATCCGGGGAGGTAGAAGGAGAGAGAACGGCGGCGAGGTCGATGCGGCGCGGGGCGGCCGAACCGGGTCGAGGCGGCGGCGGAGTGGCGGGCGCCGGCGTCGAGGCTGAGATGAGGCGGCGCAGCGGGCGCCGGGCGCCGGACCGCGGGAACAAAGGCGGCGGGGTCGGTGAGAGGAGGCGCGGCGGCGATGGGCTCGGGGGGCCGCGCATGGGCTCTCCCGGGCCGGTGGCGGTGAGATGCGACCGGGCCAGTGGGGGCGCGCCACGTGGCGGCGGCGGAGCAACCCGGATGTGTCCGTCGGCGGAAAAAAATGTCCGGCGGCGCGGGGAGCTAAATTTTTAGGGTTTGAAGGAGGGGATCCGGAATTTGGAGGAGGGGGTCTGTATATAGAGGTAGAGGGAGCTAGGAGTGTCCAAATAAGGTGCGGTTTTCGGCCACGCGATCGTGATCGAACGCTCTAGATGATGGGGAGGGTGTTGGTGGGTTTTAGGCCAAATTGGAGGGGTGTTGGGCTACAACACACACGAGGCCTTCTCGGTCCCTCGGTTAACCGTTGGAGCATCAAACAAAGTCCAAATGGTACGAAACTTGACAGGGGGTCTACCGGTAGTAAACCAAGGCCGCTTGGCAAATCTCGGTCCAATCCGAAAATGTTTAATCCCCACACACGAAAAGTGGTAGAAAGGGACACCGGGTGACAGAGAAGCGCCGGATTGCAAAACGGACAACGGGGAAAATGCTCGGATGCATGAGACGAACATGTATGCAAATGAAATGCACATGATGACATGATATGCAATGCATTACACGCAAGCAATGACAAGGCAACAACAGCGAATAACTGGAGGACACCTGGCACATTGGTCTCGGGGCGTTACAGTAGCCATGTCGCATGTATAGAAAGTGGTAGTTCGGAGAGGAGCGAGTTCACCTTATCCTCGATAGCCTTTGCTCGGGCTCTTGTCATTGGTCCAAGTGGTGTCGTAGGGGACGTAGGTAGGTCCATGGGGATGACCTTAGGATGCTTCGCATCATCTCCCTCCCCCTCCTGGGAAAGATCCGACCTCGGATCAAAATCTTCATCACCATGGTAGGGCGAGAGATCCGTGAGGTTGAAGACATCACTCACGTTGTACTTGTCACGCGGGAGGTCGATCTTGTATGCGTTGTTGTTGTAGCGTTCAAGCACCTTGAAGGGTCCATCCGCTCGTGGTAGAAGTTTGGACTTGCGTTCGTTGGGGAAGCGATCCTCTCGAAGGTGTAGCCACACAAGATCTCCAATGTTGAATACCATGGGGTGCTTGTTGAGGTTGAGCTTGGTTGCGAGTCGTTGTACTTGGTGCTTGATGGTGTGCCTTGTATCTTCATGCATCTTCTTGAGGTAGTTGACTCGGGCACTCGTGTCCATGTTGGTGCACTCTTGTAGTGGTAGGGGAAGAATGTCCAATGGGGACAACGGGTTGAAACCGTAGACGACGTCGAAGGGGGACTTGCTGGTAGTCGAATGTCTTGCATGGTTGTAGGCGTACTCGGCGATGGGCAGGCACTCCTCCCACTCCTTGATGTTCTTCTTAATCAACACGCGTAGAAGAGTGGAAAGCGTCCGGTTCGTGACCTCCGTTTGGCCGTTGGTTTGTGGATGGTATGCCGTGGAGAATAGTAGCTTGATTTCGAGCTTGGCGCATAAGGTCTTCCAAAAGTAACTCAAGAACTTGACGTCGCGGTCCGAGACAATCGTCTTTGGTACACCATGTAGGTGCAAGATTTCCCTACAAAAAAGATTTGCAACATGTGAAGCATCGTCTATCTTGTTACATGGTACGAAATGTGCCATTTTAGAGAATTGGTCCACAACAACAAACACATAATCTTTGCCATTTCTAGTTCTAGGAAAACCAAGCACAAAGTCCATACTAATATCTTCCCATGGGTGATATGGAATTCTAAGGGGAATATAAAGGCCATGAGATTGAGCTTTAGACTTAGCTTTGCGACATGTAGAACATCGGTTGGTGAAGCATGAGACGTCACGGAACATCCTGGCCAAAAAATAGTTCTTGGAGAGCGTAGCAAATGTCTTGTCGCGTCCAAAGTGTCCCATTAGTCCTCCTCTATGAGATTCTTGCAAAAGTAACAAGCAAAGAGAAGACTCGATGATGCAAAGTTTGTTAGCTCTCATAAGGTAATAATCTTTGATGTAATAGTTTTCCCAAGATGTATGCGTCAAACATTTGGCATGAGGAATAGCAAAAGTAGGATCATGCGCATACAAGTCTTTTATGTGCTCAAAGCCTATGACATTCAATTCAATTTTGGTGGCAAGCATGCATATGCGGGAAAGAGCGTCCGCCACAACATTTCCCTTACCTTTAATGTACTTGATGACATAAGGAAATGACTCAATGAATTCACTCCATTTAGCATGACGCTTTTTCAACTTAGTTTGACCCTTAAGGTATTTATAAGTGTTTCATGGTCGGTATGGATGACAAATTCATGAGGGCGAAGATAATGTTCCCATTCATGCAAAAATCGCACTAAAGCATATAGTTCTTTGTCATAGATGGGGTAATTGAGTTGCGCTCCAAAAAGTTTCTCACTAAAGTAAGTTATGGGGCGCTTCTCTTGCGTTAACACACCTCCTATGCCATTACCACTAGCATCGCAATGAATTTCAATTGGTTTGTCAAAGTTGGGTAATGCAAGAACGGGAGCATGAGTAAGCAAATTCTTAAGCTCATTGAATGCGGTATCTTGGGATGGTCCCCAAACAAAAGGCGCATTTTCCTTACTCAAAGCATGCAAAGGTGAAGCAATAGTGCTAAAATCATTCACAAATCTACGATAGAAACCAGCTAAACCAAGAAAACTATGCACTTGTTGCAAGTTGGTTGGTTGGGGCCAAGTTTGAATAGCATTGATCTTAGATTCATCTACATGAACACCCTTAGAAGACACAACGAAACCCAAGAAAACAAGCTTATCAACATCGAAAGGCATTTATCCATATTAGCATAAAGGCGCTCTTTCCTAAGTGTTTGCAACACGGTTTGAAGATGGGTGACATGATCTTTGAGGGATTTGTTAAAAACAAGAATATCGTCAAAGTAGACCACAACAAATACACAATTATAGGGTAGAAGAACAAAATGCATGACTCGAATGAAAGTACTGGGTGCTTCAGATAAACCCATTGGCATAACAAGCCATTCATATACGCCAAATTTTGTCTTAAATGCGGTTTTCCATTCATCACCTTCTTGTATGCGTATTTGATAGTAGCCACTTTTAAGGTCAACCTTAGAGAAAATGGTGGCTCCACTAACCTTATCTAGCATATCATCTAGGCGTGGAATGGGGTAACGATAACGCATGGTGATATCATTGATAGGACGACAATCGGAACACATGCGTTATGTACCATCTTTCTTGGGAACAAGGATTACCGGGATGGCACAAGGGCTCAAACTTTCTCGTACATGGCCGTTGTCGATGAGTTGTTGTACTTGTCGTTGCATCTCCTTAGTTTGCTCGGGGTTGACATGGTAGGGAGCCTTGTTAGGAAGGGGTGCTCCGGGGACGAGGTGATTCGGTGTTTGATGCCTCGTAGTGGAGGTAGACCCGGAGGTAGCTCGTCGAGGAAAACATCTTGGAATTCCTGCAATAGAGAAGATAACACTAAAGGTAGATTGTGAGAGGTGTTAGCTTTCGGTGCCTCGTCCTTGCACAAAAGGACATAGTGCATGACACTTGATGGGTTCTCACACACTTCTCTCATCTCATTTTTGGTGGCAGATAGAACTAAGTTCTTCTTGTAGCTCGTCGTGGAGGCACTCAATTTGGGCTTGTGGCACTCACTCTCTTTTTGGTGGTTCGCTCTCTCACTATTCTCTCCATGATGGGTGGCTTGCTTATCGGATCACTTGTCTTGGAGACATAGGTCGAAGTACGTACTCCTTTCCCTTAATCTTGAAGCTATAGTGATTCGTTCGCCCATTGTGGATGACACCTCGATCAAATTGCCATGGTTGCCCAAGAATAAGGTGGAAACGGACATTGGAACGACATCACACTCCAAAGTGTCTTCGTAAGCTCCGATCTTGAAGGAAACTTGTACCCTATGCTCGACTTGGATAGTGTTGGAGTCTCTTAGCCATTGAACCTTGTAGGGGTGAGGGTGCTTCATCTCGACCAATAGGAGTTTGGAGCAAAGTTCTTCACTTGCCAAGTTATGGCAACTCCCTCCATCGATGATGACCTTGACGGACCTTCCATCGATACCGGCCTTGGTATGGAAGATATGTCATCTTTGGTCTTCTTCTTATTTATGTTGAAGGGTCAAGACCTTGGAGATAACGAGAGTGGGCCTCGCGTCTTCATCACAAAAGACTTGATCATCTTCGTTCACTTGCCCGTGCATGGCCACTTGCTCAAGGGCTTCCATTTCTCCTTCACTCATGGAGTCATATGTACCATCATCATGAAGATCATGGTGGGCTTGTTTGTACATTCGAAGGACTTGTGGCCTTGGCCACCGCATGTAAAGCATTTGAAGGAACTTGTCTTGATGGTCTCATCGGTTGGGGTAGATGATGATGAAGTTCTCGGCTTGAAGTTCCTTGTTGTAGGAGGACGAATTGAGGTTGGCAAAGTTTTCTTGTAACTCGACTTGTCGCCCTTGCTTGTAGATGGCCTGGTTGAAGTAGAAGGTGTTGGAGTCGTTCAATCTTGGGGGTTGGAGAAACCATAGGACTTGGATGAGAACTTGGCATATTTCAAGTCATCTTGCACTTGACGTTCCGCTTGGTAGCTTGATGCACTAGCTCGATGAGGTTCGAGTATGGTTGGAAGTGGGCGATCTTATTGATAGGATGATTGAGTCCATTCAAGAAACGTGCCATAGTTTGCTCATTATCTTCCGTGACAATGGCTCATAACATGGCAATCTCCATTTCCTTGTAGTATTCTTCAATGCTCTTGGTTCCTTGCTTGAGGAGTTAGAGTTTCTTGAAGAGGTCGCGGCTGTAGTATGTTGGCACGGAACGTGCTCTCATGACATCCTTCATTGGCGCCCAAGTAGTGATGGGTGGTTCACCTCTTGACTCACGGCGCTCCATGACTTGTTCCCACCAAATGAGGACATGGTCTTGGAACAAGGGATGCCATCACGATCTTCTTCTCTTCCTCATAGTTGTGCAAGCGGAAGATTTTGTCAACCTTCAATGCCCATGAAAGGTACTCTTCGGGATCATTGCTCCCATCGACCTTGGGCATGGTGAACTTTAGCTCGTTGTATCGTTGCTCTTCATTGTGTTGGGGTTGGGGATGATGACGTCCTTGAAAAAGGAGGACTGTCTCCCTCAACTTGCTCTTGTCTTGGAGGATTTCCTTTGTCTTCTTGCTCTTGGTGAACTTGAGGTTCTTGTCGAGCTTGTGGAGGAGCTTGAGGAACTTGACGATGCACTCTTGATTGATAAATCCTCTCTTGAAATTCACCGCAAAGCACTTCTTATTTCTCACAAGCTTGTCAGTTGCGCGTGGCTATGGCTCGACTTGCATCTCGGAGGGCACGTTGCGCCTCAAGTGCGTGAGCTTCACGTAGTTGTTGTTCTTGATGTTGTGCCTCGGCATCTTGTGCATCTTGGTGTTGTCGCGCTCGCTCTTCCTCTTCTTGATGGCATTGGTGTTTCCGTTCTCGTGCCTGCGCAAAAGTAGCATGGTTTTGACGGTGACGTTGCTCTTGAGAATCGATGTCGTGTATAGGATTGCGGTTTGCTCGACGGTCTTGGTGCACGGCATGTCGAAGAGTATTCGATGTCAGAGTACTTGAGCCGGAGATGGTGTCGTCGGAGTGTCGACTTGAGCAGCTTTGTCTTGAGTAGGACGAAGTGGAAGAAGAGCAATTGAGCAACAAAGCACGAATCTCGTCCATTCTTGCGTCATTCTCTTGTTTGTGGTCATCGAGCTTGTTGTTGAAGTAGTCTCTTGTACGTTGCTCGGAGAGTCGCAAATCGGTGGCGAGGTTGTCGATGCGTTCATTCATTGCTTGTTGCTCTTGATGCAAAGCTCATTGTGCACCAAAGAGGTGGCTCCTTGTGACGTAGGAGGATGATAACCCACAAGTATAGGGGATCACAACAGTTTTCGAGGGTAGAGTATTCAACCCAAATTTATAGAGTCGACACAAGGAGAGCCAAAGAATATTTGAAGGTATTAGCAGTTGAGTTGTCAATTCAACCACACCTGGAGATTAATTATCTGTAGCAAAGTGATCAGAAGCAAAGTAGTTTGATAGTTTTGATAGTAGTGATAGCAGTAATAGTAACAATAACAGTGGTAGCAATAATTTTATAGCAAGCATGAAAGTGATGATAGCAGTAGTAACTTAGCAGAAACAATAAGATAAATTCGTAGGCATTGGATCGGTGACTTGTTGGATGATATTCATCATGAGACAGTTATAACCTAGGGCGATACGGCACTAGCTCCAGTTCATCGATATAATGTAGGCATGTATTCCGTAAATAGTCATACGTGCTTTATTAAAAGAACTAGCATGGCATCTTTTGTCCTACCCTACCGTGGCAGCGGGGTCCATATTGGAAATTAAGGGATATTAAGGCCTCCTTTTAATAGAGAACTGGAACAAAGCACTAACACATTGTGAATACATGAACTCCTCAAACTACGGTCATCATCGAGAGCGGGCCCGGTTGTTGTCACTCCGAGGTTTTCGGATCATAACACGTAGTAGGTGACTATAACTTGCAAAATCGGATCTAGAACATGGATATAATGATGATAACATAAAAGGTTCAGATCTGAAATCATGGCACCCGGGCCCAAAGTGATAAGCATTAAGCATAGCAAAGTCATAACAACATCAATCTAAGAACATAGTGGATACTAGGGATCAGGCCCTAACAAAACTAACTTGATTACATGATGAATCTCATCCAACTCCTCACTGACCAGGGAGCCTATGAAGGAATTACTCACTCCCGATGGGGAGCATCATGGAATTGGCCATGGAGAAGGGTTGGAGATGACAAGAATGAAGATCCCCCTCTCCGGAGCCCCAAACGGACTCCAGATCTGCCCTCCCGAGGAAGAACAAGGCTTGGCGGCGGCTCCGTCTCGTGGATCGCGATAATTCTTTCTCCCCGATTTTTTCCGGAAATATGTGAATTTATAGTATCAGGGGGGTCGTCAGTGGGGCCACCAGGTGGGTACAACCCACCTGGGCGCGCCCTGGTGGGTTGTGCCCACCTAGTGGCCCCTCTCTGGTGGGTCTTGGCTCCAGAAATTCTTATTATTGATATAAAAAATCCTCGTAGAGTCTCGTTCCATTCCGAGAACTTTTATTTCTACACAAAAACAACACCATGGTAGTTCTGCTGAAAATAGCGTCAGTGCGGGGTTAGTTTCATTCAAATCATGCAAATTAGAGTCCAAAGCAAGAGGAAAAACATGAGAAAAAGTAGATACGTTGGAGACGTATCAACTCCCCCAAGCTTAAACCTTTTCTTGTCCTCAAGCAATTCAGTTGATAAACTGAAAGTGAGAAAGAAAAACTTTAATGAACTCTTTTGCTCTTGTTTGCATAAATAAGCTTAAACATCACCCATGTTTTCAGCCAACATTATAACTAACCATGTCGACAATAACTCTTAAATATTATAATGACTCATATCAATGACATAATCAGCTAGCGAGCAATAATAAGATATCTCAAATGGCAACATGTTGTCAAAACAACCATGATATAATATGATAATAATGGTATCTCGCTAGCCCTTTCTGAGACTACAAAACATAAATGCAGAGCACCTCCAAAGTTCAAGCAGCGACTAAACATTGTAATTCATGGTAGAAAAGATCCAGTCATGATGCACCCAACATTAGCTACACACAATGCATAAATCATGATAGTTGTGCTCTACTCAGTTTCTGGCACTTGTTTTTTAGAAGGTGATGACACAACATAAAAGTAAATAGAAAGTCCCTTCGCAGAGGGAAGCGGTGATTTGCAGAGGTGCCAGAGCTCAGTTTGTAAAATAGAGATAAATGATATTTTGAGACATGCACCCTTCTTATTCACTTCACGACCATCAGTTCTCACCATCTTCCATGCTAAGCACGCTAGTGGCGGTTCCCAAGCGATAAAAGTAAAGGTTTTGACTCCATTGGGAGTTTCTGTTTGATTATTTAAGAGATGAACTCCTCTTGTATTTTGCAGTTTGGGACTAGGCATCCCTATTACCGCCCATTTTCTCGTGCGATGGCGAGTGAATAAACACTCGACCTGAGAATAACCCGCTTAGCACGGAAGATATCGACCACCTCCTGTCATTCCATGAACGATCCAGGCACACAAAACGGATAAATTTTTTAGAAGTTTTTAGAGGTGGCACATGCAAATTTACTTAGGACGGCAGGATAATATCGTATATAGGTAGGTATGGTGGACTCATCTGGAATAACTTTGGGTTCAAGGTTTTTGATGTACAAGCAGAATTCCCACTTAGTATAGGCGAAGGCTAGCAATTTAGATTGAGAAGCGGCCAGCTAGAGAGCAACAATGATCATAACCATGCATTATGCGTAAGTAACATTGGACACTAGCATGAGTAGGATATGAACACCATGAACATAAACACTATAGAGGCTATGTTGGTTTTGATTCAACTACATGCATGAACATGTACCAAGTCAAGCCACTTGAGCATTCAGAGGAGGATACCATATCATCATACTACATCACAATTATTTTAACGCTATGTTGATATCCAAGATAAATCATTATTAACTCCCAGCTACTTATGCATGGCATGAGAAACTATAATCTCTAATTGTCATTGCAAACATGTTTAATCATAATGGGCTAAATCATGGGCACTAGGTTAAATATATTTACACAGACAGGACAAGGCGAGTTCATACCAGTTTCTCTTTGCCACGACCAGTTCATCGAATCTCGTCATTATTGCCTTTCACTTGCACAACTGAATGATATGAAAATAATAATAGTGCAAGAGTGCCATGGACTAAGCTGGAATCTGCAAACATTTTATTCAACAGGAGAAGACAAGGTGAAATGGGCTCTTTATTAGTTCAATAGTTATTCATATGAAAGCCACTCAACATTTTCATCGTGGTCTTCTCCTCGGTACAACTCGAATAAAAGAGAAGAATTTCAGATAAACACACTGGAATATTTTTGGAGTTTTGGTTTTCTTAAGCAAGCAAATAAGAGGGAAAAGCAAAAACGAGAAAAACTTTTTACACGGGAAAGCTCCCAACAAGCAAAAGAAGAACAAGGAAATATTTTTGGATTTTCTTTTTAGTACTACTAAGCATGCATAGAAAGTAAATTAACTACAACTAATTTTTTTGATTTTTCTAAAGTTTTTCAAACACATAAGAAGAAAGCAAGAAAATAAATCTAAGCACGGATGATACAATGAAAAAGTGTGAGCACCGGCAAATGGAATAAGTGGACATGAATGTAATGTCGGTGGAAACACGTACTCCCCCAAGCTTAGGCTTTTGGCCTAAGTTGGTAATCGATCAGTAGCCTGGAGGGTAGTAGGGATCCTAAGGAGCGGGCATCCACTGGTCCCACTGCGGAGGTGCCTGGTGTGCTGCCTCAACAGCAGCCTGAGTGTTCTGGTAGGCGATGATGTCTGCAGGCATAATCCTATATCCGCCCCTGGCAACAGAATCAAACAAAGCAAGAGAAGGGAATGGAATAACATCATGAGTCCTCACACTAAAAACCAGGTTATATGAAATAGGGATGCGAGGAGACTCGATATCAGTAAAATGGTGATGATCCATGGCTGCATGATCTAGGTAAACTTTGGTAAGAGGGACATCATGAGGGTGTATCTCAACCTCGAAGTGAGCCGCCAAACGATAGCATAAATCCCACCATGTATTTCACCCTATGATTTATTAAGATGGAGGCGACGAGCCATAATAGCTCCCAAGCTATAGGTTTGCCCTCTTGTGCTCGGCGTAAAACAACAAAGTCTGGTGCACTGAGCGCACCTACTTTCTTTCTAGCAAGCAAGCACATAGCACCAAATAAAGCAAAATAATGTACGGCAGGAAAGTGTATGCTAGCAACCGTAGTGGCTGAAACTCCTCTCTCATCACCCACTGTCAGAGTGCGATAAAAATCCTCAAACCCAGCCGGCCTAGGCTCAGCCAAGCTCCCATCAGATGGGATCATGCATATGTCACAAAACTTATTAAGTGGTATCTGATGGTTTTCAGCATATAAATCAAAGCTCACTTCAGGAGGATTATTTCTAGGCCAGAAAGTGAAGCTCTGAACAAAGATGTTTGTGAGGATGTGGTGCTAGTCACACTCATCTGTGATGAAGTCGGTGAGGCCGGCATTAGCAATGTATTGCATGAACTCCTCAAGAATTCTAGCCTCTTGCTGGAATGGGGTGTGCGGCCATTCGCACGGCCGTACCTCTGCAACCTCCGAGGGTGAAGATCAGTGTCAGAAGACTCCCCAATAACACCCTTGGACTTCTTCTTAGAGCCAAACTTCCTGAAGATATTCATGTCCGCGTACAATTTTCTGAAAATAAAATTTTTGGAGTGACAAAAATTTGTCAACAAAACTTTGTAAGATTGATAGCAACTACTCATAGGGACACATAGAGGCCATAGAAAGCATTCAAGCTACTTAGAACACTAAGAATTCAACATGCAAGCACATCTACAGCAGCACCAAGAGTAGCTAATTATTCAAAGTATAAGCCACTAAAAAAACTAATTGGACAAATGGTGGAGTCACATACCAAGCACCAATCCCCTGAAACAGTTTTAGAAATGGAGTTTCGAGCAAAGAGATCGAAATCCGCGGTTTTGAGCTCAAGAACACGGGAGAGAGAGAGAGCATGAGGATTTTTTTACTGGAGGTAAGGGATTATGTGGTATGAAGAGGTAAGTGAGGGGGCCCACTGTAACACCCCGTATGTAACATGCCATATTTGTATTCCAACTCTTGCCGTTTCCGGCACTAAGTTATGTTATTTGCTCGTTGTCAGGTTTTTTTCTTCATGTTGTTTTGTCCTTGTCATGCATCTCATATCATGTCATCATGTGCATCGCATTTGCATACGTGTTCGTCTCATGCATCCGAGCATTTTCCCCGTTGTCCGTTTTGCATTCCGGCGCTCCTATGTCCTCCGGTGTCCCTTTCTACCTCTTTTCGTGTGCGGCTGTTAAACGTTTTCGGATTGGACCAAGACTTGCCAAGCAGCCTTGGTTTACTACCGGTAGACCGCCTGTTAAGTTTCGTGCCATTTGGACTTCGTTTGATACTCCAACGGTTAACCGAGGGACCGAAAAGGCCTCGTGTGTGTTGCAGCCCAACACCCCTCCAAAGTGGCCCAAAACCCACCTAAACCTCCTCCGTCATCTAGGCCGTTCGATCACGATCGTGTGGCCAAAATCCATGCTCAATTTGGAGCCTCCTAGCTCCTCCTACCTATAAAAAGGCCACTCCCTCAAAAATTCCCGATCATTTCGCACCCTAACCCTAAAAATTTGCATCTCCGCTGCCGGACATGTCCGCCACCTAGCCGGACGTTTCGCCGCCGCCGCCCGCAGCCACTAAGGGGCTGCCATGTGTCCCGGCCGGCCTCCCCACCGCCGCGGCCCGCGAAGCCCGCGGGAAGCCCTCCCGGCCCGCGCGCCTCGCCGCCCGTCTTCTTCGTCTCCGCCGCCCGACCCCGCTCGCCGGCTCCGCCGCCTCGTCGCCGGTGGTCGCCGCCCCGCGCCTCTCCGGCCCGCCGCCACCAACCTCACCGCGCCGTCGCCCTGCTCCGCGTCGGCGCCGCCCCGTCTGCCTCGTCGCTCCGCCGCCCGCTGTCGCCCTCCTCGCCGTTCGGATCCGGCAAGTCCGGCGACTCCATCTCTGGCGAGCATAACTTCGTTGATCCTCGTTTTCCGCGCCGGCCAGATCCAGATCCAGATTCGGATCGGGTTGACTTTTTTCCCTAACCCTAATATTTTTGGCATTCTTCGTCATGTCATATCTCTGCATCCATGGCTCCGTTTTGGGCGTGTAGGATATCAAATTGTTCGTCTCGACGAGTACTTCATTTCATCTCATTGCATCATGTTCATTTGAGCTCATCTTGATGCCCTAAATGTTGTTGGAAGAGTGCTAGTTTCTGTTAGTTTCAGATTCATATCAGTAATTGGACATTTGTCATTTTTTCCATGATTAATGTGTGCCTCCTATGATCTTGAGCTCTACAAGGGTTTTGAAGTATGCCATGCCATCTTTACAGGGGTGTATGCCATGTATTTTTGTGATCCCTGTGGTGACTAGCACAAGCATGCAAAGTAGCCCTCGTAATGTTGCTGATTTCAGGGACTTAGAAATATTCTAAGTCATTGCTCTGTTAATATTTTTATGCCATGTATTCATGTTGCTACAGAGTGATACATGCCTCTTTTGAGCATGATCAATAAGGATGTTTTGTAGATATTATGGTCCTCTATCCATCAGTGTCTTTGTTTGAAATTATGGAGCACCCTAGCTTGACTCAATCGAGCTCTACTTTTGCTATAAAATGTTCCTGGCAGAATGTTTACATGTTAAGCATTTTTGTCGAGGTTGTTGTAGTTGATCCATGCATGCTATGTTGTTGTTCTTGCCATTTTTAACTTCTATGCCATGTCTACTTGCTGGGTGTATGCTTAGTTGGTCATGTTTTGCCTTGTGGTGAGTGCATCGAGCTCGTAAACATGCCTACTTGATATCTGTTTTGCCATGTTCCAGTTTTCTACTAAGTCTGAATCTGTTAACGATAATTGCTATGTTCACATGGTTGCCATTGTATTTTATGATCCCTTTTGGCTCATGGTCAGTAAGGGACTTCTGTTGTATGCTTTGAGTAGCTTCATGCCATGCTTTTCTTTGCCATGATATGTTCCTGTAGCATGTTCTTATCGTGCTCTGAACATTGCTTCTTGATGTTAAATTCCTGACATGTTGCTATTTTCTCTAAGTCTGTAACCTATATCTTTTGCACTTTTGCCAGAACCTGCTATTGAGTGAATTAGCCGTAGCTCAGTGTTCATCTTTTGTCAAGCATCTTGAGTGGATCCCTGCCATGTATTTTGTTGCTATGTTAGAGTGTCGTAGCATGTTTTTCTTGATGCATTTAGATGGCCTCGTGCTGTTAATCGCAGATCGGTGCCATATTTGTTTTGCTTGTCATTTCCAAACCGTGCATCCGATTCCGGTGATATTTATATCGATTTCGACCGAAATCAACCCCTCTTTCCAGTGGCACTCTTGGTTTTCCAAGTTGAGGCAAGGTTCAATCTTTCCTTTCCAAGACATGCATATGCATCACATATCGCATCCCGCATATCATGACATGTTTTGCATCATGTTGTTTGTGCATTGCACGTGGTTGATTGTGTTCCCCTTTGCTTGTGTTCTTGCTTTGGGTAGAGCCGGGAGACGAGTACGTGATTGAGGAGTCCGTTGAGTACGCTTACGAGGATCAAGCTAACGTCAACTCGGAGAACTTTGCAGGCAAGATGACCATACCCTCGAAATCACTTCTATCTTTGCTTGCTAGATGCTCGCTCTTTTGCTATGCCTATGCTACGATACCTACCACTTGCTTATCATGCCTCCCATATTGCCATGTCAAACCTCTAACCCACCTTATCCTAGCAAACCGTTGTTTGGCTATGTTACCACTTTGCTCAGCCCCTCTTATAGCATTGCTAGTTGCAGGTGAAGATTGGAGTTTGTTCCTTGTTAGAACATGTTTATTGTTGGGATATCATTATTATATCTTGTCTACTTTAATGCATCTATACACTTGGTAAAGGGTGGAAGGCTTGGCCTTATGCCTGGTGTTTTGTTCCACTCTTGCCGCCCTAGTTTCTGTCATACCGGTGTTATGTTCCTTGATTTTGCGTCCCTTACACGGTTGGGTTATAATGGGAACC